>NC_133665.1:165433849-165503845 GCF_037893015.1 Macrotis lagotis
TAATATTCTTTCTGTTGGCAAAATCAAGATTTCTTAACATATAACTCAAGGTTATAGAAACCAGGAACTGATCTTTGTCAAGGACCCAGAACTGTTCACCTGCTTCATTACTGCTTCTTTGCCAAAGCAAATAAATCATCAATAGTTCATCTTCAGTTGACCTTCTAGTAAATTCAATTCTCTCCTCAATCCATGTTTGTTTCTCCTAGACCTGAGCAGAGGAAGGAGGAATTGTTAATTTGATCTTTCTTTGTTTTGTCTTTTTTTTTTCTATTTTAAAACATTGCTTAAATCAACTGTACAAATAAGCAAAGATTTATTAAGTTCCTATTTTATGGCTGCCAGTATACCGCACTCTGGGACTACAAAAGCAAAAGTGAAACAATTCTGGTCCTTATGCCCTTATATTTTGAAAGAAGAGATCATATGGATACTTGCAAGTATAACAAAACACAATATAAATAGTTAAAAATAGAGTCTATAAAACCAACTAGACAGAGTCAATTGTTAAATTTTCAGTGTGACATGTGAAATCAGCAAATGTTGCAAAGCAGGACTGTATTTGTTGTTTCGCTGATGGTTAAGATCGAAGAAAGTTATGGGAAAAGTCAATAATGCAGATTTTCTTTAAACAAATATCATGCATATTTTTAGGAAGTTAATTGTTAAACATTTACCAGCAAAACCTTAGAGAAGAAAATATTGGCAGCTGGGTGAAGAGGGGATACCTCAGGTTGGTTGTTTTCTTTTGCTATTTTTCATATTTTCTTTTTTTCAAAAAGCTGTTTTTTATTTCTCATTATGCCTATAAGCAATGTCACATGCTGACACTATTACTTTACTATACGATAATTATCTGATCAAGGAATATTTTTGAATGTTCACTGTGATGGAAACTATATGGGACATGGAAAGATCTGATAAAATTAAACTCAGAAGGGACCTTAGACTCCCTCATTGTATACGTGAGAGTGAACACTGAGGTCTTATGAAGAGCTAGGATTTGAAAATATCATCTCATATCCAATCCAACAGTTTCCCCCCTTTCAGTAAGAGGCTGGAAGGTAGTGGGATGGGTCAGTGATTCTGAAGAAAGGAATTAATTGATTTTTCTTTGCTCCAAACTTGCTTTTCCTCCTTTCTCTTAACTCTGGTTAAGTTTAGCACACAACTCTACCATCTGATATTTTAGGTTTAGAAAAGGGGAGAGGAAAGATAAATAAGACAGAGGAAGAAGAAGAGAGAGAAAGAGACAAAAAGTGATGCAAAGAAAAAGACAGAGAATGGTAAGAGAAATGGGAAGGGATGACTTAGAGTAATGATAGCCCAGTTTGAATACTGGTCATGTGATCATGAATAAGTCTCTACCAAAACAGGATGCCTCTGGGTCCTGTTCTGTGATATAGGATTAATAACATTTATCCTCAGGATATTAGTATTTAAGTGTTTTTTAACCTGACATATTTTATTAATGAGTTAATATCATTGTTGGCTAGGTATCTACTTGAAAGAGGAGAATGTGAATTTTAGGCTGCCTTATTGCCTCCTCCTTCTGAAGCAAAAGAAGACAAAACAAAAGATCTCATCCCCTTCCTTTCCTCTTACATCAGTGTATTTAATCCATTTATATCTATGTCATGGTCCCCTTTGGCTGTCTGGTAAAACTTGGAGATTTCTTTTCAGAATGATGTGGTATTTATTTTTTAATTATAATTGAACAAAATATTGTTTTCATTAGAAGTTAGTAAATATAAAAACATCAACTTTTTTTTTCTATCCAGCTTCCCAGCTGGCTCCTATCCAAAGACCTTTTGGAGGATGTAGATTCTAAGAGTCACTGCTCCGGATGTTTCCATTCCAAAGAAATTTGTGACTTCAGTTACATATAACTCTTCCTGATTCCATTTGGATTTTTCTTGGCAAAGATATTACAGTGATTTGTCATTTTCTTCTTCATGTTATTTTACAATTAAGGAACTGAAGCAAGCAGAGTTAAGTGAATAGCTCAGAGTCACACAGCAAGGAGGTATTTGAAAACAAATTTGAACTCAGGAAAATAGGTTTCCTTGACTTCAGGTCGAGTACTCTGGGCCACCTAGCTGTATGCTTCCCTTCTTAAAAGGATAGAGGTAGGAGAAAAAGAGAGAAGTTGAAATTCAAATTTTTAGAAAATGAATATGAATTTTTAAGAAATGTGATCAGAAATGAATTATAATTATATGTGCAATTAATGTCAAATATTTACTTATGTATAGTTAATAATATGTAATATAAAATAAACAAATATAGAAAACATGCATCCTTGTTTCTATTTTTGAAAATTGGGCACAGGATTGGCAGCTGACTTGAAGACAACCAAACAATATATTGATTATATTTGGTTGGATAGATAGAATTGTTCCCATTTTTTCAATCTTATTTTATGCAATTTTGAAGAAAATCTCCTTTTCCCAAGTTTCTCCTAAGTTATCTTTCTTCCCTTTCATTCCTTTTCTTTCCATTGTCTTTATTATAAATGGTTATCCCTCGCCTTCTCCCATTTTCTTTATCTGTCTCCCCTTGGCTATACCCAACTTCTTTCCATTTGACAGAATACCTATGTCCTTGTATCTTTAATTTCTGCCATTCCCAGGAAATCTTGTTTTCCACTTACAGCCTATTCAGCTGCCCTTGTTACTGACTGTTCCTTCTCTGTGTTAATGATGCTCCTGCCTCTTCTTACTTTTTCATCCTGACTTTGACCTGCTATGTCATTACCGTACTAACCTTGGCTCCCTTGAATCTCTCTGTGATTGAGTGAGTCCTTGCAGACTGTGCTGTAGGCCCACTAGAGGGATTTTTGAATGTCTTCTTCCTTTTCTCCTCAGCACATGTAGCCATCAATACCTAGCAATACTATTGAAATTAATCATTTTGGGGGTTGTTATTGGGAAAAGGGGTAATTCTAAAATAATTGGAGAGCTCTTCCTCAAAAGCACAATAGAGGTATGGCTAAAAGCTGGTTCCAGAAAAAAAGGACCTTATGACCCACAAGCAAAATGAAATGATCAAGCCACTTTCCTTGTAAATTAGAGAACTGGGTTACCCATAAAAACTATAAATGCTTTTTGTTTCATTGAAATACTAAGGATTTCATTCTTGACATATATCAGCAGGAATTCAAATATGTTATTCATGAAAATTAGGGCTGTTCTTTCCAATTCTATTCAGCACTGTTGGTTATAATGAGTTTGTATTTGTCAAATGGGTTTATGCTTAGATGAAAAGTTAATGATAAACAAGCTTTCTGAACTACTCAATGTACCATCCATGTGCTGTGTTACTTGACATCCATCTTTAGTAAACAATGGCCCCTGAGGGAATCTATGTGGATATGAAAATGAGGACATTGTTTCACCATTAACATGAGCTGCCAAGATGACAGAGAAAGCATGGAAGAACCCTGATTTTTTTGTTTGTTTTCCATGCCCTTATTATTAATTCTAACTTTAACAATTGAAAAAGAAGTTTATTAAAGTTTTCAAAGTCAAATGCTTTATCATCCTTCAAATGTTTATTAAATTGTCATTTTAAAATACTAAGTATTTATTAAATGCTTGATTGATTGAGAAAGTGATGCATGTTCCCTTTAACCACCACCCAATCCAAATGATATTTTCATTTTTCAAATTGAGAAACAAAGTCTTGAAAAAATTAAATATTTGTCTAAATTCCCAATGCATTGAAGATGAACTATCTATTCAGTCAATTATTGCTAATATTTGTTGGGGAGGCAAAAAAAGAGAGGAGCCCTGTATCCTTCCTTTTTTTTTTGACATGTGTGGTTACATCTTAGAAACTCTTATTTCATTTCAATTAAAGGGAGGAGTCACATTTTCCTGTGACTCAATTTCCTAAACTTACCCACTTCTGCGCTTTCTTCTAAACTTATTAAAACAACAAAGTAACAAAAAGGAAATTCATTTCTGTAACTATAGATTAGAGAACCAGAAAGGTTGATGTAAATAGAAGCCAGTTGCTGTCTCTTAGGAGTGAATATAATACTTGTTCTAGTGCTGAGGTGGTCATGTGCTGTATTAAATAAATGGTAGCTGAATTAAATGGAAAGAAAACATCAGTCTACATTCTCACATAAATAGCACAATAATGTTTAAGAAATGCCTCCATCCAAGGTGCTGATCAGCACCCTTTGATAGTCAAATAAGTCACCTCTTCACTCAAGTTTGTATTTCATTCTTCCCTTATTTTTCTCTGATTTTTCTTTGGTTATTTCATCTGCCTTTATGTCCATCATCATCTATATGTCAATAATGCTCAAACACCCATCATCAGTTTCAGTCTCATAAGGTATCATGTTTTAATCCCATCTACCCATTAGACATCTCCATATGGATGTATCTGACCGTCAGTCACTCAATAAACACTGATCAAGCACTTTCTATCTATGTAAATTCATATATTCAAATACTAAAATGAATCTATGATTTTGTTGGTTTGCTAATTTCTTCATATCATGAAGTTTGCAACCCTTGCTAAACCTTCCTATATAACTTTGTCCATGTCCTCCCAAAAGCATGCCCCAAGGAATCCACCTAACAAAGCTTCTTGCTTTCTCCTAACATCATGTGAAGACCAGTGGACCACTTTGGACATACATTTTAAATGTAGTATTTGCAAAAAGGATTTATCATTACCTCAATCCAACTTCTCTCTTTTCCTTTTCTACTAATGGCAACACTAAGTGATCAAGGTTCAGAACATCAAAGATATCTTTTATTCCTCCTCTCCATCATCCTTCATATCAAATGGTGGTCTCTTGATCCTTTATCTGCAATATCTTTTGAATTTGTCACTACTATCATGTACATTTTCCATAACTACCACTAATCTTGTGATGCCCTCAATGCTTTTTCATCTGATGCCTAAATATTTCCAGATCCAAGAGGTATATCTTTTTTTTATTAGGTTTTAACTTTTCCACTTTATTCTAGTTATGCTTCTCTCATCCTTAGGACATGATGATTTTTTAGAACCAACCAAATAAAATTCAGAGTCTAGTGCAATCAAGGCCTTCAAGAATCTGATCACAACTTCCATGAATGGGACCTCAGAATCATCCATCTAGTACAGATCCTTCATTTTTCCTCTGAAGAAACTGAAGTTCTGGGAAACATAGTGTGTTGGCTAAAGTGATTTCACTCTCTACTAAAATTCTATTTTTCTCTCATCATTGCATAGAGATGATATTGGCCTTGTAAAATCCTTAATATTATGGTCTTGGACACATCCTGCTCATTTGGAAAATGATTGAGAAAGGATCAAGTGATAGACTATTCTTATTTGATAAAGACCAACCTTGCTCTGCTTGGGAAGGCTCTATTGAGTGAGGTATTTTGGTAATAAATTGTTCAGATGCAGATATACTCAAAGACTGTGTATCATATTATAGAGAAATTGAACTCTGCAGTTTTGTAAGAAATGCTCACACCAAAGAACTCATAAGATCTTTAAGTAAGTATTTACAATATCCTCACAAGCCAAAACTGATTTTATTTGACCTCTCCATAAGAAGGGCTAGTGCTTATAATTTTTTATACTAATAAGGATGGATTTGAATGATACATCCATACTATCTATTGCAGGGGCATAATTTTGTAAGGTTATAAGTACAAACCTTTGGTTATAGAACAGATTAAACTATATTGGACTTTCATATATGGGATTGATCTATTATCATTATTCTGTGAGATAATGAGTCATGAGAAGGAGGATGGGACCAACTTTTCATGAATGTATGTTGAACATTTGGACATGAAGCATATTCAGGAAAAGAAAGGAAGGGAGAATCTATAATGTACTTAGAGAGTACTGACATTTTCCAACTATTCTGTTGCAACATATGATATGCAAGTCTTCAATTTGGAATACAAATGTTTCAATGTCAAGACTGGGGAATATTGTTTCATCCAAATGAATTAATGAAATTATGACATTATTTCCTCATTTTTAACTCTTTGAAATACCTATGTATATAAAATTTGTTATGCAGGATGACTGAAATTATATCAGATATATGCATATGTATGTATAGAGAGGTGCAATATGGTGTAGGAGTCAGAGTTCAGGATTTGGATTCAGGAAATGATGGCTTCAAATCTGATCTCAGATTATTTCTGTTACCCTTACCAAGTCACTTATCCTATATGTGACTTAGACAACTCTATAAGACTTGGTTATTAAATCATAGGAATTGATGGAAGGAATTATTGAAGTCAGCTAAAACCAAGTGAAACTTCTGATATTATTTCTTATTTACTTTTTCAATAACCAGAGAAAGTGCCCTTGCCCTTATTTCTTTTTATGTGATATTAAAATATAATCCAAATTACTAAATCATGCTTGATGATAAATGCAAAAATACTATGTGATACTTACAATGATGAAACATTGAGAAAGTGAAGACATTCAGTCTGATTTTCCTTGCTATTTGACACTCTCAGTCCATCCAAAAAGTTCCAGACATAGATCAGGACCAGATGCCAAATAGTTTCTTTGCTTTGATTTTATTGTTGTCAAAGTGATTTCTTTCTGGTAGCAAATGAAAAGGCAATTAAAAATGACTTCACAAGACATTTTCCCACTAATAAACACTTTATCCAAGAGTCCTTTGTCATTTCAAAAGATGGTCATTACAAAACCTCAGCTGGTTTAATTTAAAATTCAAAATGTTTTCATTTCAGTTGAATGCAGCCAGCATTTAAGTATGTACTATGTGTACAAGGCACTATCTTTGTTCTTGAGGTTACAAGAATGAATTCATACCATCAGTGTAGAGGTTTCCTCTAAGAAGGAAGAATGACCATTCATGCCTACCTATCTACTGGGCATCCAAGTTCTCCTGTAAGATAGTCACAGAAGATCCACTGAATATGTTGGGAACTTAACTTTCTTTGTGTATCACAAGAATATTACTGGACCACATGGTCTCCCTGGGTTATCCATTGCTTCTCTTGTATAACCAGTTAATCTCATTTTTGAACCATACATTTTTGATGGCATGTATGTTGCTAGCTTGGTGGGTCAGTTGGCATTAACCGCTTCATCTCTAATTTCATATGTATTTCTGCTTGCTCAAAGTCCACTATGCATTTGTCCATTTTCTGCTGTGTGATATTAATTTTTAATTCCTTTGAAATGGCAATGTTTCATGATTTGCAAATCTATGACAATCGTAGAATATTAGTATGAAAAATACAGTAAATAAAGGAGTTTTCTAATCTCCCAAAGGCAATCAAATCAGTTCTCTTCCTGAATAATTCTGAGTCCAACTCACTGTCCATTCCTACTTCTATTACTATTGGCAGCTGATGGTGTAATAAAGAGAGTTCTGACTTGGAGTCAAGAAATAATGATTCAGATATTTCTGGCTATGTGACTTTAGACAAGCCATTTAACTTCTCTTTGCCCCTGCTTCCTTGATTTTAAAATGGGGATAATGAAAGTGTCTGTGTAACAGAATTGCTGTTTGGATCAAATGAGATAATATGTGGGGGAAAAACAATTGGCCTAGTGCCTGGAGCTGGTAGATAATATATGAATGTGTATTTCCCTACTCTCTTCAATCACTCCAAGATACATGTACAGATGGAATAGATTCAGAACTTGTTCATCTAATTATATAATATAATCTGGATAATTGCTATTCTTTATTTCTGGATTTTTCCTATACAGATGATTAGAGTAAATGTTGGATGGTTATGTATCTCTTCTAGGTATTTTTGCAGCATTCCAGGGCTTATTGTAATCATCATAATACAATCCATAAATTGCAGTGTCTAAAGGGTGTCATCATCTATAGCAAATGTATTTTTAATTTATAGTCTAAATTTGATTTCCTCCAAAAAAGTGACCACCACTGGTATGCATACAATTCCCTATTTCATGCCTCTCCTGATATTTCTGATAAGAAAGTCCCTATTATCTTGGCTATATCTTTCCTGAAATTTCAAATTATCTAATGGATGAATGTGAGGTATCTTGTAAGAAGGGAGCCTTTAACGTGATGTTGTGCTCTGTTGAATCAAATACTTTCTTATGATCAATAATTCAATAAATATTTATTAAGAACTGATTATGTACAAGTTTGATATAAATTAGAATACAAACTCAGTCTCTATCCTCAAGGAACTTAGGACCTATAGGGAAAGACAAAACTCAAAAGGAAGTTTAAAAGCTGGGGAGGGACCTACCCAAGGGATACCTGAAGTTTTAATCAAATAGTTATTAATGATACCTGAAGTCCAAATCATACAAACCTGATGATGGAAAAAGGTCAATGACCTAGAAAGTTCAGATTTCAACCCTTTCTCTATGAAAGAAAACTTGGAAAGGGGTTAGGTGCTTCACTTTTCAGCCTCCAATCAGAGGGACAAGGAGACTGAAAGAGTTGAGTGCTGCATATTCATATTGAATCTTTCAGCAATGATGATGATTTCAGATGACCAACCTATTTTGTATGAAGTTCAAACCAAGCAGAACCTCAGTTTGGAAGGGAAGAATTAGTGCAATGTTACAATATTCTCCATCTTTCATCATTATTTATAAAAACCTGCCTGTTCCTTACTATTATTATCACTGAGCATGACCTTACTGTGTTGATGTGGGTGTAGTTCATTCTCAGAACAGTCAGGACAAATTTAGCATTTGTATCAATAATATTGATGATTGCCTGGCTGCTTTTGAGATGGAGAGACATTAGTAAGGTCAGAAATTTTTCCCATGCTTTTTTGCCCCATCCTTCAGATACCTTGTGAATCCACCACTCAAAACCCTCACAATTGCCTTACCTCCTGTCCTGATCATTACTGTCTATTCATGCAATATAATCCAGCTGCTCTCCACATTGAGTACTGTTCCTTTCTCTTCAAAAAACACAACCAAGACTTTGACATAAGAGTGGCAACTCTAACATCTTCAATATTAATTTAAGTATGTTAGACAAATATTTTTCCATTTTTCTTCTATTTTTGTCCTTCCATTGTTATCCTTAAATGAAATCAAGCTGACTGTTTTGCTCTGTTGCTTTCTTTAAACTTAGTTTAATTTTTATTGCTCCTGTCCATCTTATGGGGCAATGTTGTTCACAACTTTCTATTTAATTTAGAGATGGAAGTATTATTGAATTATTTGCAAAATATTCTACCTCTTCATCATCTATATCAGAAGTTGATGAAAAATTTTCCATTATTTTCTTGGGGGCCTATTGTAAATGCTTATCATGAGCACTGAAATCCACAGCAATCATGAAATAATGTCTCTTTTTGCTTGGGTGTATGATTTTAAAAACATTCATGATATTTTTTTATCTCCTATGAGAACATGAGTAATCCTTCCACATTAGCTGCTATCTCATTCTTTCAACTTATTTCAGTTATAATGAGAATATCAAGATTAATATGAAACAAGTCCTACAGGGATTAAATCTAATTGATCACTGGATCACATTTAGAATGTCAAAAGCTTAGTTCAGCTTTATAAGTGAGATAAAACCTTCAATTTTTAGCACTTTATGTTCACTTTTTTTACATTTGGCATTGGTACTACAGAAACAAAAAGAGGCTGCACAAGGCTGTAAATTATTTTTTTTCTTATTTCTTTGTTTTATGTGTTTCCCTAGACAAAGAATTCAATATCAAAAAGTCAGCATCCTGACAATTAGCTTTTCTGTCCTCACATAGGCAGGTCCTCAGTCTCATTTCTAAGAATTGGAACCCAATCTTACATGGTAGAAGGTTCTAGAGTTGTTGCTCAACCAGTGTGGACTCTCTAGTCTCTTAATTGTCTCAATTCATACTGACCATTATTTAAAAAGAAAAAAAAGTCCTGAACATTTTAACTCTTTACCAGTTCTAACATGTAGGTTAAATAAAACAATCTTCTAAATTTTGGCATTCATTAAAATAAAAAAGAGAGCCCAGAGGCACCCCATTACACAAAAAAGTTAGGTATTGGAGAGGGGATATAGAGGAATGAAATGATGGGGATCCAAAGAAAAAAACCCCAACATTTCCTATAGCCATAAGTTTGGGATCAGTTGCTGAGCAGATTGCTTGCTTCACAATTAAGCTCAATATCAAAAAAGAACTTCTGTCCTGGTAACCCCAGTTCTTATTCAGGCCTGACAATGAATCCAATATTTAAATAATCAGTATCATCCCCACTATCCTCAAAAAAATCTATTCTTCTCTTCTGATAGATAATCAAGTTCTCATTCATTGTTATTGTATGTAATAGCACACATGAAGAATTTCATATGCTATTACTTGGGGTAGTAAAACTAAGTCCTTTTTGGTTGCCCTCCCATTTAAAAATCATCCTTATATTTTCTTAGAATTAGTTTCAAGCCTGTATTCCATGTAAATTATGGGTGGATATATATATACATATATGTATATATACATATATGTATATATATAAATGTAAATGCATATATGTATGTAATGCTCAAAATCTTCATCGATTATATCAGCAAAAGGTAAATGTGTGTCAAAATTTTGTCCATAAAAACACTTAGTCCATTTTAAACACCTATTACAGTATGCCAAACACTACAAAAACTATGAATAAACCAATCCCTATTTGCAAGGATCTTGTGTTGTACCAAAGCCATGATCAGATTGTGAGGTGTCTATAACAGTTGCTAGGTATTGATTCATGCATCTCCACATGGGTCTGCTTGAGTCATGCCCTACATATAAATGAAGGGTTTTCAGGTTAAGTTTGAAGACCTCTTTGAAACAGAGGATCCCAACTCACAAAGGATGAACCTTAGATTCAAAGAGGAAATATAGGGAAAAGGTGAAATACTACAAAATTCTAACAGGGTAGAAGACACAAAGAGAATTGAGGTGTTCCTAAACAGAAGGAAAACAACTGGCAGAGAAGGCCCAGAAAGTTGAAAGAACCTTGATAACAGGGAGAAACCAAAAGGAAAGCAAATGTATTAAGTTATGGGAAGAGAGCAACATGTGAGAGGAAGAGTGGTTTGAAACAAAAAATGGACATAACTATAACATGCAAGAAATCTTGATGAGTCCAAGGCCATGCTTTCCTGTTTCATAGGAATCCATTATATCTAAGATGGTGGCAGACCTCCATGCTGTGTTCTAGTCATCTTCCTGTCAAGTTATGAGAAGAATAATCAGATAAACTTTATTATTATTATTTTTTTAAAGAACTTGTCCATTAAATCCCCTATGGCTTTATTCAATAATCCATGACTTCCTAGAACAAATTTTTTTATCTAGCCACTACTCTATATGCTCTCTCCCTCTATGAGCATATATTATCCTTGAAGGTGGGTACTCTATTTCTTTGTATCTCTAGGGTTTAACATAATGCTTGTCATATAATAAGAGCCTAGTAAATCCTTGTCTCTCTGAGAAAGATCAGAGTGTCAGTGATGCATTTTCCCTCAAGAAAGAGACTGGGGACCCTTCTAGTAGTGTTGTGATGAAATTTAAAGGAAGCACTTTGAAGCATGTGTAGATAGTTTATAACTGGTTAGCGTTGACTGATCTTGTGGAGAGAGGTCCTTTGAATTAGGAGTGACAATACAGTCAAGGATCAGTAAATAAATCCAGTCACTAAGATCTTAGTCAGGGTGCATCACTATGCTTGTTGGTCGTGGTTCCCCACAGTGGAGAAGAGTGGGGAGCCTGCTTCCCTTAGCGTTGTGATGATGTCTAATGAAGTGCATTGACGTGACTATGGAGAATATGTAGACATAATGCAACAGTTTCCAAGTTGCTAACCATAAGACAAATGGCAACCTCTTTGGTTCACTGTAACCACACAACTGGAACTGGAAATAAAGAAACAGCTAGACCACCCTTTGTTTTTCTTTCTCATTTGGGCCCTTTCTCTTGGCATGATAACTTCAGTGAGAGATGATGGAAAGGGGTGAGACCTTGGACCCTCTCCCTATCCGAAGTTGATGTGTGACCCTGAGCAAATGGGCCTCTGTCCTTTCCCCCACTGTATGCTTAGATGATGGAGATTGGCCTTGAAAGGGCAGAAGAGCAACTGCCCAGAGCATTTGAGGATCTAGATGTACAGGAACCCCATCCGTGACTGGTTTCGCAGTCCACCCACAATCAATCCCTTCAGGAACAGGGACCTTAGGGACTCAGCACAGCCTGTAGTTGAGATTAAGCTTCATCCGCAGGTGCTTATGCTGAATTTAGACATAAACTTGGTGTGATTAATGATCTGTAGAAGCTATGCTGATTCCCAGCCTTCTTTTCCCAGACCAAAGAGAATGTGCCCTAAAAATATCAGGGAAGTGACAAATATCTGGACATCTGCCTTTGCTATAGTTTTAAAACAAATTCTCTGTTTTAAAAGGTTTTTGATCATATTTAGTGAAATAAACCTGGAGTACCACTCTTCATTGGGAGCTGACAGTGGAGTTTGGCATCTGGAATGGGGGCTGGAGAAAAGAGAACAAGAGAAAAGAGAACCTCAGGACTAGAATGAAGAGAACCTGGACCCCGAGAATCTTGAGGTGGGGATGAAAGAGCGCAGGGAGTATTCAGGATACTCAGTCATTCATGTATTTTTCAAGGCCCATCACAATGAAGTTCTATCCCAGGTCCTGAGATCGGAAGACAAAAGGGAAATCCTCCGCGACCTAATTTCTCTTCTCCTGGATGGCTACAACATGAAGCAAGAGAAACATACAAAGTACTAAAGTAATTTCAAGAGAAACAAAGTATAAAAGTGAAGGAGCTCCTGGAAGATCCCGTATGGCGGTGCCCGAGTTGTGTCTTGGAGGCTTCTAGTGAGTCTGCAGGATGGACCTTTCCCTTCATCTTCTCCCCCTCCTCCTCCTCCCCCCTTCCCCTCCTTCCCTCCTCGGTTTTTTTTCCCCTTTCCTTCCCCCCTTCTCTTTCCCTCTTCCTTTTCCTCTTTCCCTCTTGCTCTCCCCCTTTTGCCGCCTCCTCCCTCCCCCTCCTCCTCCCACTCTTCCTCCTCCTCCTCCTCCTCCCCCCGTTTCTCCGCCCGCTTCCTCCTCCTGCCCCTGGGGACCAGTCCTTGGCCAGTGGCCCTCCGCCTACTTTCCTGTCTAAGATGGCGTCCCCCATGGCAGCTCAGGCCGGGAAAGTTCTGCGGGCGGCGTGGGCTCTCCGACCGTGCCTCCCCTTGGGCCAGTCCCAGGTGAGTGGGGACCAGGCCGGGCCGAGCCTGGCCCCCCCGATCGGCCTGCGTGCTGCCTGCGGGGTTGCCCCCGCCTCCCCGCCCCATTGCACCCCTTCTTGCTTCCCCTGTGCTGGCAGCCGTGGGGAGCCCCGGAGCTCAGGATGCCTGGGTGCCAGCACCCCTTCCAGCCCCCAACTCCCCCATCCTTTCCTGCTTGCTCCAGCTCAGGCCAGCCCTGGGACTGGCCCTAGAGACCGCCCCCCCCCCCCCCCGGCCGGCCAGACACAGCTGCCCACTGGGCAGCCACGTGTTCTTACGGAGTGCTCCTGCCTGGGCAGAGCTGGGGAGCGAGGGCCGGCTCCCCGCGGACCTGCCTCCCCCCGCTGGCCCTCGCCTCCTCTGCGTCCCCGAGCCGGGCCTGCCCTGCCCCGAGCCCGTGCGGTCCTGCTCTGCCCGGACTCTGTCCTGCCGGGGCCGGTTTCCTTCCTTTAAAGTCACCGGCTGGAAACTGACATCCAGCCAAGTCCGGGAAACTGAGTAAGGCAAGATGCTCCCGCTGCAAAGGGAGAGAGAGAGGTGCGCCCCCAGCCAGGGCCACTCTGCTGCTCACTGAATCTGCCTTGTTTCGGGGACCCAGGAAAGGCCGAGGCCGGGGGGGGGGGGGTGCAGAGAGAGACAGACAGACAGACAGACACAGAGAAACAGAGACAGTGAGACAGACAGAGACAGAGACAGAGACAGAGAGAGAGCAAGAGAGAGAGAGAGAGAGAGAGAGAGAGAGAGAGAGAGAGAGAGAGAGAGTGAGAGAGAGAGTAGCAGAAAGCAACTCCTGACTGAGAAGTTCTGACTTGTAAGTAGTTTCACTTTGCACAGGCCACATTGTTTGCAGCCCGGGGTGCAGCAGGCAGGGCGGTGATTTCAGAGTTCACTTACTGATTGCTGAAAGAGGGAAGACAAGGAAGATGGTTTTTCTTCAGCTTTCTGTTAAAGGCAGGTCAGTGGGTGATACAAGCAGATCCCAGAAATGTCCTTGTGCAGTCTCTCATTGCTAATTAATGAGTGCAGAATTAGTGCTCATGCAATTTTAACCAGGACATGCACATTATGGTTTTTTAAGGAAATTAAAAAATAACTGCTAATGATTTTTGAGTTGCTCTTCTTTTTTAGCTAATGACATCTGCAATCACCCCCCCACCCTTTTTGAGACTTCTATTTTCTTAATAATGCAAATATAAAAAAGAGATAATACTTATAGCTATAATGTGTGACAATAAGGTGGGATGTGAAAAATGATGGAGTTTCTTATTGAATTAAAATTGCTGGAAACTTGTAATAAAGTAAGAATTCTTTATTGGTGAGACTATATGGTGATCAAACCCTATCATTATTTAAGCTTTACAAACATTAACAACTACATTTCTATTGGTTAAAATACATTTGACCAGGTGACATAAAAAGGAAACCTAAAGCAAGTGAATATTCTAGAATATTCTACTAAAATGTACAAAGCTATTGCTGTACATGCTTATGAGATTGTAAGCTCCTTTTGGGCAGGGGAAATATGTTGCCCCCTTTTGTGTTCCCTGTGTAAGCTAACTGGGACTTGAATTTAGAAATTGTTCAATAAAACTTTGTTCATTTAAAGTGAATTGTGCAAAGTTATTTTCAATTAAAGTTGGATAAAGCTTAATGTTGGAAAAAACGAAAGTGATTCTGGACTCAAGGTTTAGAAGTTTCTATTGTAGATACACAAGATTGATACACCATCTCCATCTTATTACTCTGCTTTATATCCATCAAGTTGATTGATTGTTACCCTGTGGGTCCAGAAGGAAAGTTGGAAAGAAAGATAAGAGGAATTCCAAATGAGAAGGATGTTCTTCAAATTTATTTAAAAGAGTATTTAATCTGTCATTCAATATGCATTATGAAACGCCTTGTTGTTACAGTCATTTTTAGTTGCATCCAACTTTTCATGACCTCTTTTAGTTTCCTTGACAAAGATACTAGCATGATTTGCCATTTCCTTCCTCAATTCATTTTTACAGATGAGGAAACTGAGGCGAACAAGCTTAAGTGACTTGCCCAGTGTTACACAGATAGAAAGTGTATGAGCTGGCCCTTATGTTCCAAACACTGGAGATGTTAAATACTGGCGACACAAAGAAAAACAATAGAAAAATGTCCACGATCAAGCCCACTGACTCTAGTCAATGAATAAACATTTATTAGGTGCCTACCATGTACGGGCTTTGTTCTGGTGATAAAAATGTGGAATAAAGTAATGAAGTGGAGAAATCAGAGAAGTGCAGCCAGGTGAGAAATGAGATCTCTTAGCTGAGCTCTCTCCTTAAATGGCTTATTAGAGTTCTTGACTTCATCTTTGTATCAGAGGGACAGTAACTTAAGATGAGCTTGAGTACCAAGGCAGATGGGATCTTACCGAGTGAAGAGGGTTTCCTAAAGATCTAAAATGACCTGTCTGGGCCCTTTTAGAGAAGTTCTAGACAAATGCTGCCATCACCTCTGACACATACTAGTTATGACACCCTTGCCAAGTTTCTTAATAACTCAGAGGCAGCTATCATTACAATTGTTACCCTATAGGCACTGAAGAAAAGTCAGGAAGAAAGATAAGAGGAATTCTGAATGAGAAGCACATTATACAAAGTCACTTTAAAAAGTTGTTATTCAATCTGTCAACCAGTAAACATTTATTAAGGAATACATGGAAATATTAATATATATTGGATTGGGATATGCCTTATAAGACCATCTAAATACTTGATCTTTCTTCTGGCATTATCACATTTGACCAGTCCATGGAAAGGGATTTCCCAACAAATTCTACTCTTTCACAACTCTTATTGCTGACATGTTTTTATAGACACACAGATCATAGATTTGAAAGTTTGAAAAAAGTTTGAAAAGGTCTTACTGGGGGGGAAAAAGTCTTACTGGTCATTTCATGTAATCCCCTTTTTTCAATGAAAACATGAACTGAGATCAGAGAAGTGATTTTTCCAAAGGCATAAGGATAGTAAGGTCAGATTTGAATTCAAGTGTCCACTTGGTGGAATCTTCATGGTACCATTTATACTCTTGTAAATCTTGTCTAATGTCATATTTCCTTTCTCTTTTGTTTTCAATACTTTATGATTCCTTCACAGAATCTCAGAGGCTAGAGGGACTTCAGAAATAGTTTAGTCCAATTACTAACTGAAAGTGAATTTCCTCCAGCATCTAGAAAGAGTAGTCGGTCTAACTTCTACATTGAAAGGGTCCTTGCTATGATGTCCTGAATCCATTGTCTCCAGCAAAAACTACCCTATGGTATGGATGACAGTAAGTCACACAAAAGTAGGTACCTGGTAGGAATTCTGTAAAGAGGACTATATTCTGTAGGTAGGATCCCCACTGTATCAGCACAATTTTGGCAACTGTACTCTACATTCATCAGTAACACTTTTAAGCCCAGTCTAATTACACCTTCATTTTTTTTCTGTCCTATTACTCACTCAGTTCAATTCAATAAGGAATTATCCAGGGCATCTTAGATACCAGAAATTGTGATAGGGTAAAAGAATACAAATATTAATCTGGAACCTGGCCTTGTTCTTATGAAGTTCACATTCTGTCTATAATACCATATAGCAAGATGAGAAAATACAAAATATTGTGGAAGAGAGAGAGAGAGAGAGAGAGAGAGAGAGAGAGAGAGAGAGAGAGAGAGAGCTGAAAACTGAGATGAAGGACTCACGTTGAAGATCCACAGACTAGAACATAATAAAAACTTAATAAATGCTTGTTGACTTAATGATTGGTATTTGAGTTGAATTTAGAAAGTAGTGAGGAAATCTGAGAGACTGAGGTGAGGAGAAGATCATGACAGACACAGAGAAGCAGCATCTTTTTGAAGGCAGAAGAGTAGGATGTGACAATAATTTTCTTTGTGAATTTGTGAAATGTGGAACCCCTTCATTTCTACATATTGCATATATGTTATTTCTAAATCCCTATAATATATTGAATATGTTATTTCTATAATACATTTTATATGTTCTATTTGTACTATTTCTCTATAGGTGTGTTATTTCTTTAAATTTGCATCATATTTCATGATATGATATATATGTTATTTCTATAATTTAATTTGCATATGTAGTTTAATGTTATGATATATATATTATTTCTATGGTTTCTATATTACATATTTGTTGTTTCTAAAACTCTATAGTATATTATTATGATTTTTGTATGTTGCTTCTATAATTTTTATAATATATTATATATATGTATATATATATATATATATATACACATATGATAAATACTTTGGGCTATAGCTCAGGGAATCAATGATCTCATCCATGGGGGTACTCAGTCCAACAGATTGTAGTCCTCCTCTTCTTTCTGTCCTCATCGTGTCTATGGCCTCCCATAAACTGTCAGTGTGGGTCCAACCCAATGAAATACAGGCTTTCTCTCGATACTTATATATAATAGCATTTTGTATTCTGTAATGCATTGAGTCCTTTATTCAGTAAAGATTCTTGAAATGACAGTGAGTAAAACAAATATTATAAAAGAAAACTGGTTCAACCTTTGACCCTTGCTGTTGTACGTTTCCAAACTACTGATTCTCCTTTAGTTTTCTGCCCTCTCTTAGAGGAGGGGAGGCAGAGGGGGAGGATGGATGCTTGCCTTATAGGAGTGAAGGACCAAAGGTCATGTGCAAGTTTTTATCAGCTAAATGAGGTTACACAAACTGCATTGTAATGTTGCAACCTACTAGCAGCTTTCTTGCCCAGATGAATAAATATTTTTCCCCCTTTTTAAATGAAGTGTAACAGCAATTTCAACAGTTTGAGCAGGTGATTCATTGTCCTTGATTTAGGAGGAAAATGGTTGACCTTTTGTGTCTGAGCCTGATGTGATATTCCCCTCGTTGGCAGCCACCAGAGGAGAGTTAGGGAGGGCAGAGAACACCTTTGTCTTCTGTCTTTGTATCTACCTCAGTAGCACCAACACAATGTACTTTGCATGTAGTGAGTAATTAATAAGTGCAAACTGATTCCATGACTGTAGAATTAATACAATGACATATTTTGATTTAACTAAAGAAAAATTTCCTAATAACTGGAACAACCCTAGTAGCTAGTAAATTCTTAATCACTGGAGGTTTCAAGCCGTAGTGAGACAATCTCCAAGGGGGGTTATAGAAGGGATTTTTGGTCAGGCTAGAGTGTTCAGCTGGGTGCAATGATTTCCCTGCTTCGTGATTCTAATCAAGTCACTTAACTCTCTAGGCCTCAGTTTCCACATCTGTAAAATGAGGTTGGATTGGATTCCTTCAGTGATCCTTTATGGGATCCTTCATGTTCACCACAATTCTTGTTGTATAACAGGTATTTAACATATTTTTGTTGATTGATTCATGCCTTGGAATAATTTCCCAGGACATCTAAGTCGAACTCATTTTACCAGTATCATTTTTTTTTGCAAGGCAATGGGGTTAAGTGACTTGCCCAAGATCACACTTCTAGGTAATTATTAAGTGTCTGAGGTCGAATTTGAAGTCAGGTCCTCCTGACTCCAGGGCCAGTGCTCTATCCCCTGTACCACCTAGCTGTCCCTCAATATAATTTTATTAACATTTATCTATATGCATATTGATACATAGATCAATTGACCCATATCCTATATCTATCTCTAGCAATTATCTATTTTATTTGTCGCTACCTATTTCTATCAATAATATAATAATAAATAACCGACGCCTACAGAACGCTTACGTACAATGTATTATACTGTCTTTCCAATCATTATCTTATTTGATTTCCACTACAATTATGGGAGGCAGGTGTTATTATTATTATTATTATTCCCATTTTCCAGATGAGGAAATTGAGGCCACCAGCGCAGTAGTGAGCTGTCCTATCATTTTCTGGTTCTTGATGGAAAGTTCTCCTCAGAAGGCCTTTCAGAGATAAATGCAGCTCGGTTCATGGATATACTTTTATGTAAAGTTCTTTTGAACCTTGCTCCAACCTACCTTTCTGGCCTCACTATAGTACATTCCTCCATTTCATGTGTATTGGTGTTCACACAAGCCCCTCTCTAGACTATTTCCTATATCAGTAAAACATTCCCCAAATCCAGCAAGAATTGATTCTGACTCCAAATCTGATCTTTCCTAAAGCAGCTGAGGGATATTCATGGTCCCTTCTATCTCCCCCACCCCCATCTTTTCTTCTTTTTAGACATCTGACATATTTTTTCCCCTCCTCCTTCTTCTCTTCTCTTCCTTTCCCTGTTCCATTTGCATCAGTGGATCTCAGTCACCCTTTGTCGGATCTAGTTTGATTTGCTTCACTTGAATAGCAAGTGGGACCTAATAAAAAAGTCCTCCAGGGAAGCGCCAGGTGACATATTGACGAGTCCAATGAATGATCTGGTTTGGACAAAGAAAAACCCTCTTAATCTATAGTTAGGGAAGAAAAAAAGATGCTGCTAAGAAGAATCTACTATCATTTGATATTTACAGAGGCCAAATGAGATGGAAAACTGAAGCAACTTTCAAAAAGATGATTTTAATTCCCTATTCTTGAATACCTGTGCAAACTGGCTATTAAAAGGAAATAGAAATTCTTCTGGAGGACAATCCTAGTTTACTGTCCACATTCATTAAATTCATTGAATTATGTTTTGTTCCACATAGTTAGTACATTGCATAGAGTGTAGGCCTGGAATCCAAAAGACTTTTGTTTGAATTCTGCTTTGGACACTAGTTGTATGACCCTGAGTAAGTCACTTAGTTTCCCTTAGTCTCAGTTATCTGTAAAATAAGAAGGAATAAATGAAAGGAAACAGGCATTTTAAAATAGCTACTATGTGCCAGGCATTTTACATGTATTTTTCTCATTTGAGCCTTTTAACAACCCTGTGAAGTATTATTTCCATTTTTACAGTTAAGGAAACTGAGGCGGACTAAAGTTAAGTGATGTGTCTTGGATCACAAAACTAATAAACATTCATGGTTGGATTTGAACTCAGTTCTTACTGATCCCAAGCCTAATGCTCTACCCACTGCTTCATCATTAGCTAGTTGTCTCTTCTTCCCTGAGTTGTTGTAAAGATAAATGTGGTAACACATGTAAGGTACTTTGCAAAACTGAAATTATACATACACCTACATGCACACACATACATACACGCACATCCGTATTTACATATGGATGCATATGTATATATTTATATCCACATTATTATATAATGAATGAAAAAACACAGGAGAGTTTCAGGGTAATTGATGATCATTTATTAATTGGACTAACAATAAATTGATGGTCAGTGGTTTCTCTCAGGAAACCTAAGACAAAGACATGGAGAGACTGAAAGTCTTAATATACTTTTGGAAAAGGGAATGCCCCTGTGAAAATTAATCCCGATCAATGAACATTTCATGAAGAGGCGGGCCAGATATCTTCAACTCCTCCTGCTAAGGATACAGCTTATCACAAGACTCAATCACTTCCAGCAATCTGGACAGGGCACTATCTCTTCATCCAGACTGCTCTTTTTTTTAAGAGTTGAGTCATCCTAAATTTCATGTCCTTGGGCAAGAACTCACCCAGACTGGTTTCAGTTTATTTGCTAAACAGAAGTAAGGTCTCCTAGCAGAGACCTACTCAAGATCTTGTAGCATGTTCTCCTAGGGTGGACAGATTTGGACTCTGCATGATATAGGCTTCTTTCCCCTGTACCATGCCATGTCTTTGCACATGATGATCATGTCATGATCCTCTAGGAAAATAGTCATAATATTTATGGGTGAAGAAACATCCTCTTAGAAACTCAGGTATTATGAGCAAAATATTTCTAAGAGTTGGTAGGGACCCCGATAGCCAACTAGTCCAACCCCAACCTTCGTTGACTACATTCAGCTACCTCCTGCCTTGACCTTGGTTCTCTGGTCTAGGTCCTGGCTGTGTGGTACATTGCAATTGCTAATCCACTCATAGAATACTGAACATTTGCTTTGAATTTATTCATGGACTTCATTATATACTTGCTGACATAAATAGTGGCTTTCATTATCTCAAAAACTACTATTTATCTAAGAAGAAAAGATAAGAAATTTCTCTGATACTTAGAGAAGAATCTAAAATTTATGGAATGAAGTGAACCAAAGGGCAAATGCTGAAGGTCAACTAAATCCTTCATGTTAACATGGTTCTGAACATGCAGAATTTCCTCTTACTTTCAGCGTGGACTTTGAGAGATAATCATGAACAGCCCAGTTGTATGGGATTTAAAAAGTGTGTTTTCTACTTGTCTCAGATTGCCAAACAAATATTCAATTTTTACCCTCCTCCAAGGAATAGCACAAATAGGCCTATAATGAATACTGTTTAATGAATGGACCAAGTATTTACAAGGTCAGATTTCTCTTTTTAACAAAGCTAGAACTTTTTTTTAAATGAAAATATACAAGATGGGAAAGTTTTGGAGTCTTAAGGGTACAGCATCAGAATTAAATGTCATGTAAATCCTAGCAGTTGGATTATGTGGGTAGCAGTCAAGCTAAATTCAAAGGAGTTCCTCTTTAGGAGGATAAATTGCTTAGCCATGGCAAGTCTTAAAATAAAAAAAAATATATATTTATTAAGTGTTTTGTATAGACCATGGATTTTCTTAAGTTCTCAGGGAGACAGTGGAAGGGCGAACAGAGAGATAGGTATTCAGGGTAAATTGGAGGTACTATCAGAAGGAAGGAAGTAGCATAGAGGGAGATTAGAAAAGTCATCCTACAGAAGGCTGGATTTGAATGGACACTTGAGGCAAAACAGGGAAACCAGAGGCAAAGAGAGGGAGTACTTCAGTCATGAGGGGTAGCCATGAAAAGCCATGGAGTAGGGCGTGGGATACTATGACTACGGAACACAGAGAAGGATCATATCCATCAATCATGGAGTATGAGGAAGGGGAAAAATATAAAATGCCTGGAAAGATAGGAAGAAGCCAGGTTATTAAAAGGCAAACAGGGGAATATTTATATTTGATCCTGGAGGTAATAGGATCTATCTACCAAATCAATAAGTGACTGGTAACCATCATCAGTGTGTTCATACTCATATAACTGAATTTTTCCCTTGCTGAGACCTGACAGAGTTTGTCCTCCATTGACAAAACTTTGCAGAACTCAGGATTACTTCCATGCCATCATAAGGCACTGGAGTAGGGCTTTAGAGAAGTGTTGCTACAACCACTTGAAATAGAAATGTTTTTTCCTTAATCATGATAATGATGAATTGATGATTATAAAACATCATTAAGATTTGTAAAATTCTTTAAATATATTACATCATTTGAACCTTGCAATTCCCTACTCAGTAAGTTGGTATTTTTAATTTCTATTACTCTCATTTTATAGATGCAGGACCTGAGTCTGAGAGCATTAAATGGCTGACCAATGTCAAATACTGGGTTTCTGAGTAAAGGTTTGAATATTAAATCAGGCCCTCCATTCACTGCTGTACCTGATTTTCTTTTCTTATTTCAATAATACCCTATGTGATATAACTGAGTAGCCTATGGCTCGAATGCTTTCACATTTTCTCCATTCTTAGCAATGACATCTTTCCCGGTACATCATAGCTACTACTTTTTATTCTTTCTTTTCTTTGTTGAACTGGACCCTGTATCATCCTTTTCTCCTTCTTTCTTTTCAGAAACCTCTGTCTTCTGCCCAAATAGGGTCTTCTCTTTGCCTTTAATCCTTAAGTCAACAGGACTATTAATGAATAACTTCCAATGTGAATGATTGGGGGAGTATTTCATTTGTCGAACATTCATACCTTGGCAGTGGCCCATTCCTATTTAACTTAAGTATCCTACACTGCTTCAAGTCATACAATCCTCATTTGTATGACGAAATTTCTGACCCCCTCTGATAGCTAATGCCCTTCCTCTCTACCTGCCTTGTATCAAATGATATAGATGGTGGTTCTTCCTTATACATGTATTGTGTTGATGGTCATTGGTACATCAGATACTCCCCTGCTACTCTCATTGCAAGGTGAGATCCTTGAGGATTCTTTGTCTTTGTATCCCTAGCAACTAGTACCATTCTCAATCATTAATAGGCAATTAAATGTGCCAGTTGGTTGATAGATTGCAAGGGAGTCAAGTCTTTATTTCATAGAATTTCTCAAAGATGTCCCTTTGTCTTCTTCCCACCCAAACTTTATAGCTCTATTACTAGAAAAGATTGAGACTACAGTAAATAAGAAGAGTATATATGAATTGGAAAGGGGAGAAAGGGAGGAGGGACAAATTTCACAGGATGACCAACTTCAGAAGTATTTTCCTGAATAATAGTCCTAAAAAAGAAGTCCTTTAGTGCCTCTCTTCTCTGTGAACACTCTTAGATCCACAGACTTATTTTCCTTAGGTATTGTTAGGGACTTTTCTGTTTTTCATAGGTAATTTATCTGTCCATTTTCTTAGGTAAACCAAATCCTTCTGGATGCCATAGTTGCTTTTGGGTTTCTGGACTTTGAAAGATTTATTCAGGTAATCCTCCCATATTGAGAAAGAGATTGGGAGACTCACCTCAACCAAATACTAACTGATAAGCAACCCAGAAAAATATAAAAAAAAATGAAATCTTTAAGATTGTTTTCACTTCAGCAAGGAAGCTATTAGTGGTGAGCACTTCTTTACGGAGCATTCACACAGAGACATTCTGATTTAAAAAATCATTAAAATGGATAAATCTAATGAACTGAAAAAAGAAATAAACTTTAAAATTGTATTTGTGCCTTTAAAATAAATAATAAATGTAGTCTCCCTCCCTGAAAGAAAATGTAGCATTAGGCTATTTCTTTTATATATATAAATAGAATGAAACTTGGCATTAGATCCAAAACTTTGAAAGAAATTCTCCTCCCTTATCTCTAAAAATACACAGGACAGCTAAAAGCTACTTTGGTGAATACTAATTCTTAGATGAGAATGTTAGGGTGTTTCCTGACCATTCTAGAGATAATTTTACATTGATTATTAATTTATTATGCTTTATCATTAAAAATTCTAAAATTTAGAGGTGTATGTTAAGGGGAATATCTTTTCTATTCTTAAAAAATAGCTGATTTGGGGGCAGCTAGGTGGAATGGTGGATAGAGCACCAGCCCTGGAGTCAGGAGGACCTGAGTTCAAATCCAGCCTCAGACACTTAATAATTACCTAGCTGTGTGGCCTTTGGCAAGTCACTTAACCCAGTGCCTTGGAAAAAAAAAACAACCTGATTTCTATGGTGCAATAAAATTAGTATTTATTAAATCCCAACTGTGTGTAAAGAGCTACAAAATGTTGGAGGAAAGAGGAAAAGACAAAACATGACTCTCATTGCCCCAAAATTAACATTTAATGAATGCAGGAGGGATACAACATGTTTTCAGAGTCATATACACACAGGCATTTGTGGAATGAGTGAACACTAACAAATAGGAGTGTGGGTGGGGGAGACACAGGCTAGACTTCCGAAGGAGATAGGACAGAATTGAGCCTTGAAAGATTTTACATACTAAGATTCTAGGTACTAAGTGTCACTCACTGTTATCTTTTATATATTTAGCCCATGTTTATTGTATTGCCTTTCCTTATGAAGTGGATAGTGATCTGATTTTGGAACCTGAAACACCCGAGTTCAAAATCCTACCTCTTCCTTAGTACATCCTCTGACTCTATAGTTCTGGGCAAATAATTAACCTCTTAGTGTCCCAGGCAAGACTTTAAATTACAAAAGTGGGGCTGATTTTCATTGGTGGTAGGAGCTACTGTATCCAGGAGTTGTCTAAACCAATGAAATCACAGGTACAGTGCCTATCTTAATTCCTGTGTTTGCACCCCCCCTTTTTTTTTTGCTTTTTGCAAGGCAATGAGGTTAAGTAACTTGCCCAAAGCCACACAGATAGGTAGTTGTTACTGGGCTGAGGTTACATTTGAACTCAGATCCTCCTGATTCCATGTCCAATACTCTATACACTGCATCACCTAGCTGCCCCTGTCTGTCCACTTGTTCTTATACCAGAGTCATTTACCCTTAACCTTGAACCCTTCTTTATAATGAGAAAGAAATATTTAAGAAATTCTTCTTGACTTCATGACCTCCACAGTCCCCCATCCCACCAACAGGATGAGTAAGGCACATTTCTTTTTTGCTCCATGGCCCAGAGTTCCTGAAAGTTATATATGAATAGAGCCCTGGCAAGTCTAGGTACTCTGAGAAAAGCTTCAAGCTTTGGTCTGAGCAGCAGCTAAATTTGGAGGCCCTCCTATGCTATCTCTTTCTTTGGCCACACCAGCTTCCAAAACCTTAATGGGATCTTTATTGGTGGTACCTGAAGAAATCCCAGGTCCCCTTTTTTCATAGGGGAAAACATGAACTTTCTTCTCTCACTTGAGAAATAGTCAATAAAGGGCACATTTCTAATTTATTTAAGCCATGGCATTTCATTGGACTTTGGCATTCATAACATATCAATATTCTTTTTGCAAAAGGAAGAAATGCACTCAAAGGTTCTTTCATCAATTATGGTTCTGCAGGTGATGGCACGATCTATTTACCTCACTTAATTTAAAGCCTTTCTTTTTTTTAAGGTCAGGAAAAGATGTGTCTCTTCTGGAACTCTGAAGTCTGTAAAATAAGCAAAATGTCCATAATTTAGGAAAAATTAGTTAATAAAATATGTTGGTTTTAGAGATTACATGGTGGGTCTAGAGATCTGGGAGCAGGCAACTACAGAAGTGAATGTAAGCTATTATAGACTTTGTTTTGTGGGCCAAAATCAGCTCATTTAAAGTAATATAAATTGTTTGATAGCCATAAAAATGTATAGGTGTTTGAAATGCCACTTTAATTCTGAGATAGTATGCTTAGGTGACTAGAGTGCTCTTGAAATCAGGAAGGACTAGATTCAAGTAATGTATGAGACACTCACTAGCTCTGTGATCCTGGGAATACCCTAGTGGACTGACAAAATCATGGCTTCTTTGGCTGGTTACATCACATAAAGTTTGTTTGTCAGAAGCTTTGGATGAGTGTCAAAAATCCAAAACATTATCTGTTTCTACGTTTTAGGAAGGATTTTTGAAAACAATGTTTTCCTATTAAGGAGTTGAATCTGTAAAAGATAAACTTCTATTTGATCAGTGGCTTTTCTGTACTGGAGACAGTTACCTCACTTAGAAAGGAAACTTGGTTTTAGCCTAAAGGGAAAAACACAGGCTTGAATTAGGAGGCACTGAGAGTAAGAATGGTGAAAAGGGGATGAAGCCAAATTTTCTAACCTTTGGCATCCTGGGCTGGTTCCACTCCAGAGACAGCAAGGCATCATGGATACAGCCATGGATGACAGACAAGATCTGGGTGAGAATCCCAACTCAGACTCCAACTGGAGGACCTAAGTCAATCACAACCATTCTCGGAGGTGGGTTTTCTCAGCTCTGAAATGTGGATGATGTCAGTTGGAATCTATAGTCAAGGTTTGCCCAAATGAGATGATGTCTGTCAGTCATTTACAGAATCGTAGCACTAGTAGGAAACTGGCAAAGGATTTGACAATTAATGACTTTACAAAACTTCCAGAATCCTGTTTTTAACTTGGTTTTCTATGACTGCTTAACATCATAGTCAAGGAAGAGATCTCAGAGATCACCTCCACATCACATTCCTCATTTTAGAAATTTGGAAACTGAGACCCAAAAGGTTGAGTGACTTGATTTGCAAATGAACAGATCTGCCATTTTTGGATTCTGTTGCCTTTTAACTGCATTTGACTTCAAATGTTTGGAGCTGTGGCAGCAAGGAGCTGAATTAGGTTGTTTTTTTTCTTTCTTCCTTCTTCTGTCAATGTCTCTGCCTCTATTTCTCTCTCTCTGCCTTTCTGTGTGTCTCTGCTTCTCAGAGTCATTGTCCCCAAGTCCTCTCTCTCTCTTTCTCAATATGGAGTAGAAGACCTGGATTCAAATTGCTTCTGAGAAGTTCTGGCTGTGCAACCCTGAGTGTTTATTGCTACCCTTCCACTGCTCCAAGACAACCCCCTGAACTGATAAGTTGAACAGCAGATGCCAATTTATATTGATGGTAGGAGTTTACTTCTCTGGCAGTCTCCTTAGTACTGAAATAGTAAGTCTCATCACCACACACACACACACACACACACACACACACACACACACACACACACACCTGAAGAAGTCTCCCAAGAGAAACATGACTTGATCCCTGTCCTAAAAGGACACCCAACTCAGATCTAGGAATCTATGAAGTTAATAGATGCTTGCCATTCTTTTCCCCAGGTGTGTCCACATCTCCACCTCCTGCTGACAACAACCCAACCTTTTCTATAGGGGCCTGCTGAGCTGCCTTTCGTCATGCACAATGCCCTCCTCCACTCATCCTACCATCTTCATAGTACCTTGTTCTTTTTATTATAAACCCTCAAAACTGATCTTACTCCCCTGTTCTTTATTGTTCATTTAATAATCAGTCCTTGATTACATGCTGATTATTCCTAAATCTCAACTTTATCCTTCCAGAGAAAAACAGAGCTCAGGGTTATGATTCTGATTAGAAAATCAACTGCATTTAACACAATGCTGTATTTTTTCAGAAGGCTTGGAACTCAATATTAACATTTTACTTCCTGATTTAACCTTTGACAAGTTTTCTCAGTGAATACAGTAAAAAAAAATGTTTTAACTACAGTACACCTGCACTGATGACTGAAATAAAACATGGCCCTTTCAGAATTTACCCAAAGGCATGGTATTTCCTGGGAAATAGTCATCCTGAAACTTTTTCCTCAAGATGTCTTGGTGTATGGGAAATAATACTGGCTTAGGAGTCAGACACTTAGATTCCCTTCTCAACTATTAAGAAAGCTAAGCATTTGACCTTAGACAACTCAGTTCTTTCAATCTTCATTTCTACAACTTTAAAAAATATTGGTCTTTATTACTTCTGGGGGATATGTATGTGAATTTTATGTATAAATACATATGTATATGAATATGTGAATAATATATTATATATAATATAACAATATATAATATATAATATTAATATATTATATTTATTAAATATAAATATATAATATATAAACTTTTGAGGTCATTCTCTCTAGGTCTTGCATTAATAATAACTAACATCATCTACAACTTTAAGGTTTGCAAAATGCTTTACAATTAATCCTCCTACCAACTTGTGAGGTAGGTGATGTAATTAAGGTAATTGAGGTGGGATGTGGCTGACTATTTTTGCCCAGGGTCACGCAGCTGATAAATGTTTAAGTTAGGATTAGAATTCAGGCCTTTCATATTCCATAGTTCCTGCCCAGAAGGATGTACTATGTCACACAGCTGAATACACTTAACCTGATTTGAGCAAGGAGAGATTTTGAAGAACTGGCTGTCTGTGGGGAAGTTGTCAGTGGTTCCTTGCAGAGGGTGGCACCTTAAGTGAATCTTTTGAAGAAAGGTGGGGAGTTCTCAGAGTTGGAGATGAAGAGGATGGACAATTCGGGAAGGGGGAGATAGGATACTTAGAAATGTAAGTATTTAATAAGTAGCTTGTTTATGAAAATGGTTCTTTAAGTGTGGAAAGCTTTAGAGAGGAAAATCAAATCTGGATTTGGAAGCACAACTTGTAGACTAGTTTTGCTGGGACATAGGTTGCACGAAGATGATCAGTCTAGGTAATAATGGAACTATAGCAGATAGTAAGAAGTTCTCAGAGCTAGGGTGACCTGGGTTCAAATCTTGTTTCTGAAACATCATAGATGTGTGACTTTGGGCAAGTCACATAGACTTAACATACTTTCAGTCTCTATGCTTCAGATAAGTTGCCTAAATCAGTAGAGGGGAATTTTCTGATGTGGGAGTTGCCATATCCTTGAAAATTCTTTTCCTGTCCCTAATTCCAGTCTCTTCAATGGGGCTAGTAAGTGAGGGTCATGTAATGGATAATAGAGTTGTTTAACTATAAAGTGTTAGATGATGTGAGAAAATATCATGGGTATTATGGGAATATTCCAAAGGGGCCTTCCTTTCAGGAAGCCTGGAGAGTCTGTTCTTGGAGGGCTCTGATTATTTCCCACATGGATCTCTGCACAGAAACTCATTTGCTGCCTCCTTGGATTTGTTATGCCAAAATTGAAAGCCCATGGCAAGAAAAGTTTCCTCATAGGGGACCTTCACAAGGAGCAAAGGTTCCTTCACAGACCCCTGTGCCCTAAGGATGTGTCCTTGCTGCTTAATGATGGAGGGCAGGAGGAGAAAATTATACATAGTGTCGACACACACATACAAATTGCACATATGTGTTTACATATATGCATATGTACTAAAGATATAATTGTGGATATCTGATGCAAATACTTAAAATCTCTCTTCTCCCCTCCTCCCTCTATCTTCCTCCTCTCTTCCTCTGTCAGATTTGTGATTCTGTTGGAATTGTGGAGAACAGCATAAACGTTTATGTGTGTGGACACACACACACACAATATCTTAATGCAGTTAAACACAGTTTTACTACCAACCAAAATAAGGCATTTGGGTTTAATGTCCCTTAAATCTTTATATGCTCAAGATCTAATTTTGTAGGCACAGTGCCTACTCACTGAAATTGTGTGTGTGTGTGTGTGTGTGTGTGTCTGTGAGGGAGTGTCCACCATGCTAGGGAAAAGATTACCTCTGTTAGCTGAACTATTTTGTCTTTCTCTCCTGAACACTTCATTTTTAATGATCTGCTTCCTTTGGAAAACTCTCTTCCAAACTGACAAAGTCAGGATTAACCCTAATTTGAAATGCATTTGCTTTCATCTATATATTTATTTGTGCTAGGCTAGCCTAGTGCTCACTTGCAGGCTTTCTGAAGTATGACTGGAGGGTTCATCCTTTCCTGGGGGGACAGTCTTGTATAGCAGTAATATAGACAGGGTCTTGGAAATTCCCTGCTTTTCTCAAGCTTTGGAAAAATAGAGAGATTGGATCAGACTGCAAAAATTCCTTTCAGCTTAAAATATCATTGCAATGTAGGGCTAGTTTTCTTATCCAGGGACTTGGGTTTGAATTCTGCTTTTTTTATTTGCTACCTGTGTTTCCTTGGGTGCTATTTTAATGCCTTTGACCTCAGTTTCTTCCTTTCTAAAATGTCAGGCTAGTTGATCTTCAAAGGTCCCTTTTACCCCATAAGCTATGAGCTTATGGAAATCTACAAATAATTGCTATCTTCATCAAGTGCATTTGTTGGTGATTAAAAGCACCTCAGTACTCCGTCAATAATCACTTATTAAGTATCAATAGGGTGCCAAGCAAAGTTCAATGAACTGAGTATGCAAAGAAAGGCAAAAACCAGCTTGCCCTTGAGGAGCTTACAGTCCAATGCAGGAGGACATCACCCCAAGGAAGGTGAAAAGTGGAGGGTGGGAGTGTGAAAGTATCCCATATGGGCCATGGTGAAAAGTTCTGGTGGGAGAGCAGATCAAAACCAGATGGGAAATGAAGAGATGGTCCATCTGTGTGGTCTCCTTAAATAGAAGGTCTGGGAAGAGTTCTCTACTTTTTAAGAAAATCTAGTTGAGGATGGTTGTCAAGATGACTCTGACTCCTTGAAAGTAAAATTGCATTCATCTAGTTGGTTGAGGTATTGACCTGGGGGGGGGGGAATAAGACTAGAAAGTTGGTTTTATATTTTCCCCCAAAATTTTGGTTGGTTTGCATTTCTCATGGGAACCTTTAATCTCTTCAGCAATGAACATGCCTGGAATTCCTCATCACAAAGCACCCTGAGGCTTGCTTTCAAGGTGAGTGAGTCCCTGACCCACTCCACTATTCCATGAGAGGCCTCAGCCATAATTCCGTCACTAACCCCCCAATCTGGTTTCCTCCCTTGCTCCTTACTGTAAACCTTTTGCCCTATATGCCCGCTTTTTTGGATTTCTATATCTCTAGATTCCTCTCCACCCAGGGGATTGAGTCTATATTTACATAAGGGACATCTGGCTTCCAAGTTCCACTTCAAACATTTATTTACTAGCTAGGTAACTTTGGGAAATTATTTCTATTTCTGTGCCTCAACGTCTTCATCTATATGATGGTAGTTATAATTACTCTGTAAAGTGTTTGTAAAAATCAAATGTATGTCATTTACTCGGTATAAAATAGAGAACCTAGATTTTTGGATGTTCTCTAAATGATTTTTTAGCATAGTAGTATTTAATCTGATGTCTGTCAGACAGTTAACTATTAATTAATATTTCTAATATCAATTAACTATTATAAGTGATCTCCTTTGCAATCCTATGTAGTTTGTTTCACATATTTTAAAACACATCTCTGCAAAGGGGTCCACGATTTCATCAGACTAACCAAAGGGGATCATGGCTACATTAGCTCTATTATATAATTCTCTTCTTCCTTAAATGAGCAGATCTGTATTCATCTGTTTACATCTTGTATCCTCAAAATCGAAAACCAGCATTTTCTGGGGTGACCCAGCTTTTGTATCTTCATCACCTGTCATTTCTTTGTACACAGTTGGCACTTGTTTGTCTAATTGAGTTGTCTTGGATCTTAGTGCCAATGGCTAGCTAGAGAGTAGTGGAATGTTCCTATCAGTTATCATTGAGCATTAGCCAGTTTACTGTAGACTGGGATAAATTAATAATAATTTAATAATAATTTTAATAATAATTTGTAAATTTCCATAGGCTCATTTAATTTTGAGATAAAATAGGGCTAGATTTTGAGTCAGAGGACCTGAGTTCAAATTATGGTAGCACTTTGTGACCTCAGATTTGGCAAGGTTATTTGACTTTTTTGTGATGGGAGTCTTTTAATCTGCATTGGGGGAGGGGAGAGGAGAAAGATCTCTAAAATAATCTCTTAGGACTCTTCCAGAATCTCGAATTTTAAGAAAGCACTGGGGAATCTTAATGGGTCCTCTAATTGCCAAAGTTCCCGAATCTTCAGTACTATTCAGAAGTAAGGGTTAGTAAAGAATTTTGGTTAATATGCTACTGAGTAACAGTATTTTCTGCCTTTCATTAATGAATAACTTAAAAGTACTCAGGACTTGTCTGGATCCCCTGCATTGACACCACTGTAAATAGAATAATTTGTATTTCTTATTTTAATGAAAGTGACTGTGAATAAATGATAAAAATGTAATTACAAGAATCCCATAGATAGTGCATCTCTTTCCTTCCCATGTGGAAAACCAGTGATTTCATTATTTCTCTTAGGAGTTAGTTAAATCTGTGAGATCCAGAGGAGATTAAAATAGAGCAATCAAGGGTGTGGGGGAGGGTACAGAGAGTTGAAAGTTATCAGGTGCTCCTCTCTTATGACTGTGGACTTACTGACCAACCTAGAGAGGACTTTTCTTGGTTATCTTTTCATTAACCCAATCCTGGGTACAAGGGACTATGGGGTATAGCATGTCATCATATATAATGTCAGATGGAGTCAATGTGTCACTTGAGTTTGCTTAACTATTTTTCTGTGTCATAGGGGAGGGCTCCATATGATTGTTTGGAGGATATATTCAGAAATTTTAAAATTTCTGTAAATTTTGTAAAAATTGTAAAAGAATTCTGTAAATTCTGTAAATTTCATGTAAAAATTAAAGGCATTAATGAAATCACAATGATCAATATTTCTAATAATTGCTTTTCTAAATAAGGTACAGTATTTTGAGGGTAGATAAAGGGAAAGAGAAAATCTTTTCTCTCTCTCTCTCTTTAAAAATTATACTCTTGGGGGAATTGAAACCTCACTCTTCCCAGTAAACATATGACCTGAATTCTTTTACATTGCCGTCATCTTAGTGTTCCGTGCCAAGATGCCCTATGCGTCTGGCTTTTGTATCTTTAGTCTGTTCTGGTTTCTATTAAGCATCTCAAAATAGGTTGTCTTGCAGTTTGACAGGTAGCAATTGGCTTTACACCAAGGCTCTGGGAGGAACCTGAGAGGAGGAAGATCTTTCAATGGATGACTACAGAAGATTCCATTATGTTTCCAGTTCACAGAGTTGCAGATACAAAAATCCTTGACATGAAACATGTTGAAGAAGATGTAGGATTGAATATCACATGACTAGAGATGAGGGATACTGATCCTGGTACCAAATAAATTGGGAGGATTGAATTTAAAATTTATTTGGTCTGACTGATTTTCCTTTATGGTCAGCTAGTTTGTTCCAAACTACATATTTTAGTTAAAACTTTCAGAAAAGTGATCAAAATGTTGAATTGATTTTGTTTAATTGGAAAGGACCTTAGGATGTAGAAAACTTCTCCTTTTTTTGTTCATAGATAAGTAAAATGAGGTGATGCGCCTATCAAGATCACATAGTCAATAGCATTTATCCTGACAAACTGGCTGTTTTTGTCTGCTTTAGAAACTGCCTCAATTTACTAATCAGTTAAATGAGGGTCATACTAAATGATCTCTAAAGTCCCTTTTAGTTGTAAAATTCTGTGATTCATTGAAATATGGCCCTGGGTTACTGACTTGAAGCATTCAAATGAGAAAAAGAAGATTGTTTTTCCTCTTACTCTCACCCCAAAGATCATTGTGAGCATGTTTCCTCTATAAACCCTGCCCCACAGCTTCCTTATCTCAAAGTCCAGTTGTCTGACTTGTAGCTCAAAGGCATATTGAGACTCCAACTTGTTCAATCATCTTCATATGGGCTATCTATAAGACCTTGGTTTGTCTGTAAGGTTGTCTCTTGATCCAAAGGTACATAGACAAGAGATTTTGTACTCTTTCAGTTGGCTATAGAAGTTGTAAGTTTGCAATGAACTCTGACTTTGGAATTAGAGATTGTTAACTTTGATGTTACTGCTATGGATAGGCTGCTGGATCACTCAATTATAGTTTAGAGTTGGAAACAATTGGAGGACACACCTGCATTTATAAGAACTTATATCTACAGGTAGAAGGGACTTCAGAGACCTTCTTGAACAAATCATCCTCAACAAATCCATCATTTTAAAGAGGATCAAACTGAGCTCCAGAGAGGTGAAGGGTCTATCTTGGGAAACACACATAGGAAGTAGGGAACTGAGCCCTAAAGACGTGAAGGGACATGTCCATGATTTATACATCTAGAGAGTGAGATAGGATTTTTTTTCTATTTTTTTCAGTTTTTCCTTATCATGTCCAGGAGTTTGTTCATTATGAGACACAGCCTCTTTTGGGTGAAGAGAAGGGAATAAGCATTTATTAAGTTTAGATTATATACTAGATATCGTGCTAAGCACTTTAGAGCTTTTACTGATTTGATTCTCAAAACAACCCTGGAAAGTGTTGTTGCTATTTCTATTTTTATAGATGAGGAAACTGAGGTAGACAGAAATTAAGTGATGATATGTTACATTAGGGCAGCTCTAGTGGAATAGAGCACTAGCCTTGGAGTCAGAGACTTGTGACCTCAGATACTTGCCACTTACTAGCTGTGTGACCTTGGGCAAGTCACTTCACCCTGATGGCCTCACATCCAGGGCCATCTCCAGTCACCCTGTTTCATTATCTGGCCACTGGCCTCAGATGGCTCTGGAGGAGAAAGTGAGATTGGTGACTTAACTCAACACCCCCTCAATCAAATCCAATTCATGTCCTTAATGTCATGGTCTTCTTCAAGAAGGAAGGACAAACATTCCAGGTCATATAGCTAATAAGTGTCTGAGGCTGAATTTGAACTTAGGTCTTCCTGCCCCCTAGGCATAGTATCTAACCATTTAACCCCTTAAATACTGTCTTTAGAAGTTAGGATGATTATACAACCTCAACAATACAAAGTGACAGGTTTCACTCAGATTCTGAATAACAATATTTATTTTATCCATTTAGCCAATAAATTCCCCTTCCCACTCAGTGCTTAAAATTCCCCAGTACTTGAAGGACTCCCCACTGCAATTTCTCTGAAACAGACTGTTCTTTGGTATTTTAAAATGTACCACTGAGATCTGTGCAGGATAATGTGAAATCAAGTGGTTGTTAATTTTTCATTGAAACTTGCAGAATAACTGTTTTCTCTCAGTTGGTTTCAAAATGAGGCCTGTTCAGAAATCCAATTAGAGGTAGCTCATATAGTCTTTGTTAAAATTCACATTTCTGAGTTTTGCTTGTTGGGATATCTCTTTAGTAAATTTCATTTAAATTCGAATTGGTATAAAACCATATCACCACAGGTAATAGGCACTCAGGAAGTCTTAGAGCCAATGATGAATCTGCTTCTACCTCTTCATTCTTCCTGCTGAGCTTTGGTTTACACATAGAATGAGAGATTTAGAACGTGAAGAGATCTGTAGGCCCTCTCATCCAATCAAATAACCAGACAGAGGAGACAACTGAAGTCCAGAATGGGGAGCTGAGATGACAAGGCCATACAACTGCTTAGTGGCAAAGCCAGGCTTAGACCTCTGGTCTCCTAACTCCCAGAGACTGAATACTCCCAACTGGTTGGCTACCAGGCCAATTTGTTTGTTTTATACCATATTTTTACAGTAGATCCTTTTGCTTTTTTAGAACACTTTCTCTTTTCAATGTACCCCTCTACTTCAATGTAATAATTGCCACTTTCTGCTCTTTATACACTATTTCTTCTCTCATCGCTGAACCTTTACAACAGCTTTCTTCCATCCCTTCATGGTAGGGAGCTACGTTCTGTTGGATTGGATGCAGTATGTACAGAAGCACAGAATCTCAAAAATTGGAAGGCTGTTTAATCTTTACAGGAAAGATAATTGCCTATGCCATATAGCTAATGTTAGTGCTCATTCGGCCTTTGTTTGAAGACCTGTCAAAGGAGGTCTGATCTCTGATCCTACAAAACCAGTATGACTTCCTGTGAGGCAATCCCTTCTGGAGGAAGTTAAAGAATGGACAAAGAATGCACCATTTGAAAATTCTGTTAGATATTCCCCTAAGATAACCTCTAGCTGTTTGTCTATTTATCCATGACTAGATAACAACCAATTCATGTGCAGAACTGGGCTTCAGAAGCTGACAAAACATATTCCTGCCATGGGAATAGAAATGTTGATTAGAAATAACCAAGCCATAATAGACCTCCCAAAGGGGAGTGTATCTATATGTGGGGAAGGACCACATAGACTTACAAGCAAATTCTATCATGCATTTGATGAAAATTTAATCTGAATATTATATGGTTGTTTAGAAAAAAAAGTAGGAAGAGAAGGGCTCTTAACAGATTTCTTTTATGTGAGAGAAATGAAACAAACCAACAAAAAAAATTAGAGATAGTTTCTGGGTAATTAATAATCAATTTATTAATTAGATTAGCTAATGATCAATAAATCGATGGTCAGTAGTTTCAGTAATCAAAGATACATAATGGGAGACATTGAATGCCTTAAATAATTTGTTTTAAAGGCATGCCCCTGATGGAAGAAATAATCTTTGATTGAAGACTCTTAGCCTACTTCTTCATTTAAATGTCTACCAGTTTCTCTTGATGAGAATGGGACTTGATCTTGAGACTCTGGCATCTCCAGCATTCTGGACAAAGGAATCCATCTCCATTCAGACCATTCTGGTTGGTCTTCTCCTTTTTAAACTGGGTCACACTAATCACCTGTGGAGTGGTACCAAGAACATGAGTTCATCGTGTTGGGACAGAAATTTCTCTAGATTAGATTTTGTTCACACTCTAAAAAGAAGTTAGATTTTCTAACTTTGGAGGGGATCGTGCCCAAGATCTAGGAGTATGTAGCCCAAGGATTAGTGCAAGCTTCATATTCATCATGCACTTTAGAAATTGACTGACTAACCTAAAAGGGTTGGTCCTCGAATGATTAAATTAAAAAAAAAAAGGTGGGTTCCTGATTTAATAGTTGATTATTAATGTGAGATAAAATAAAATATCTCTCACAGGATACCAAAAAGATCTAGATACCTAAACCAGGAAGAGTCAAAATAAAGACTACAGACCAATATTCTAGTAAATATTGCTGCAAAAATTTTAAATAAAATACTCACAAGGAGACAATAGTAATATAGTATAAGCATTATCCATTATGACCAGGATGAATTTATATCAGGAATAAAGGCCTAGTTTAATATTAGGAAATTATAAACACAATGGATCATTAATAACAAAAACAACAAAAATATGGTTGTGTCAATAGATGTAGAAAAACTTTGTAATAGAGAAAATCTATTATTGTTTAAAAGGATGCTTTAAAACTTAAGAATAAATGGAGTTTTCCCTTAAAAATTGTAAGTAGTATCTATGAAAGAGCTAGCAGTGTCTAATTGGGAAAAGCTAGAGACCTGTCCATTAAGATCAGGGGTAAAGTAAGAATTCATTACTATTCACCGCAGAATATTGCTAGAAATTATTGTGTTATTGCTATGACAATAACAGAAGATAAAGAAATTGAGTCAGCACAGGCAAAGAGGGGGTAGTCTTACCATCTTTTTGCAGATACGATGCTTTACTTAGAGAAAGCCTAGAAAGTCAACTAAAAAAATCAATTAAAGCAATGAACATCTTTAGCAAAATTGTAGGATATAAAATATATTTAGAAAAAATTATCGCTATTTCTATGTATCGCTAACAAAACCTAGCTTGTAGAGACAGAAAAAAAAATTCCATTTAAAATTACTACAGGCAAAATAAAGTACCTTAGATTCTATCTGACAAAACATACACAGGAACTCTGAACACAGAGAATACTCTTTACACAAATAAGATAGATTCAAATAATTGGAGAAATAGTAATTGCTCAGGGGTAGGCTGAACTAATAAAATAAAAATGACTGCTATCTAAATTACTTATTCTATTACCATTGATATTGCCATACCAGTCAAACTACAAAGGGTTTCTCTACAGAGCTAAACAAAATAACAACATTGATCTGGAGGAAAAAGGTCAAGTGTGTAAAGGGGATCAATGAAAAAATGGTAATGATAGGTAATTGCTAGCAATATCAGATTTCAAACTATAATCATATCCATGAATGTATAGGGGTGTGTTTGTCTATAGAAGGATCTATGTATACATAAATACATACAGAATCTACATATATATATATATATGTATATGTGTGCGTGTATATAGAATATATATGTCCTGGGACAATGTTAATATAATTGCTTTTGCTTTCATAGCTATGTATATATGCATATATATGGGTTTATTTTTCATGCATTCCCAGTGGGTCAGGGAAGGGGTGAGAAGGGAGAAAGAACTCAGAACTGAAAATAAAGTAAAATAAAATAATTTTTAAAAAGAAATGTTGAATTATTTAGAATGCGAGTCTAAGATTTTACAGGGTCCACATCGGAATTCTGAAAATCCCTTTCCTTGACCTCATAGTATTTTGTCAACAATATAATGAATATGAAATAGATTTAAGTATAACAAAATACGTCAGATTATTTTTAAAAATGTTCTTACTTACTTACTTACTTTTCCTGTTGACTCCAAATTATAAAGATTGCTTCATTTCATAGGTTCTAGGGCATGAGCAAACCAAGGAAGCTTGTGAATGTTCTAATAATGGAATAATCTAATCATGGAGATTTTGGTTAGTGCTTGGTTTGGGGTAATAAGCAAAAACTCATTGACTTTTTCTGTTTTTAAAGATTTCTCCTCTCACCAAATGAGTTTTCTATTAAAAAAAACAAAAATGATCACAGTGTACTGTGATGTCTATGTATATTGATACAATAAATATTTGATGAAATCACTTTACCAGTAAATATTTCATCTATCATGGAGTCAGAGCAATGTGGTGAACTGGAAAGAGATTTTAGAGTAAAACCATGTGTATTTGAATCCCAGTTCTGCCCCATAGGGGCAGTATGATCTTGTGCATGTCATTTTAATTAGCCAACATCTATTAAGTGCTTACTAGATACACAGTACAGTGCTGAGGACTGAAGATACAGAAAGTGTGTGTGTGGGGGGTAATCCCTACCTTCAAGGAGCTCCCAATCCTTTTTTTTTTTCATTTGGACTCTGGTTTTCTGTCTGGAAGCATAAATTTAAACTTGGAAGGTTCTTTAGAGGTTCCTTTGACCAGCTCTGGAGAGACCTTTTCATAATCAATAGTGAGTGTGGTCTATGTTCAGTCTAGGCCCAAGAGATAAGAGAGTGGGTCCATCTCCAGTTATACTGATCCATCTTTGACCACAGGACCCAGGCTGGACCTGATGGTTTTGGAGGAAAAAGTGAGACTGGTGATTTTGCACAGCCCTCCTACACTTAAATCCAATTCACTTGTATGCCATCCCATCCCATCCCATCCCATCCCTAACGTCTTTGTCCTCTTCAAGAACAAAAGACAAACCAATCACCACCAACCACCAAGGGATAAGAGCAACCAGAAAGAAACTGGTAATTTCCTTCTGGATAAGATGGCTGATTTGAATTTTTGAGGGCATTTGTCTAAGCTGTTTGTTAGTCCTAGTGTCTACCCATGCAGAAGGTGGAGTTTAACTCTCTCTGTGGATTGGAGAAGGTCTGGATGATACTCTAGTGCTATGGACACTGAACTCATAGTGCAAGGATATGAGTTTTAATATTGCCTAGTATAATATTCTGGATGTTGTAATTAAAAATTTTGTGATAAAATAATAGGAAAGATGGTAAGATAGAAAGAACACTATATGTATTTGAATTCTTAGCACCTGTATTCCAAAATAGATTATGTATTCTCTGGGCTGGTTGCTTTAGCTCTCTAACTTAGTTTCCTCAAATGTAAAATGGGAAGAGGATATATGTAGACTAGACAAGCTTTGACATCCTTTCAGTTAGAAATTATCTTATGTTTGTTTTATTACAATATCTACATGCTGTATGTATTTCCAATTCATTCTCTTGATCCAAAGTTTGGCAAAGGAGATTAAAACAGCCTCCCTTGGCCTATGATGAAGGCCTTTGTAACTCACAAGTTGAGAACCAATTCCTTGTATCCAATGGGTCTCTTCTCGTGGGCTTTAGTAAATTGTGGCAAAAGACACACCTTGTGATGATCTAAGAAGGAGAATTAGGTAGAAAGCTGAAAATATTTAAACTTGGTGTTTCTTATTAGATCTCAGAATGTAAGCATTCATTTATTGATAGGGCTCTAAAGAACAGTCAGACAGAAAACAGTACATGAGTTTGTGCAAGGGCACCCATGAGGCATGAGAGATGTTATATATGGCTGAGTGTGGAGACTTAGGTTGGTTTAGAACCCCAAGATTTAGTCTGAGGAGCTTCTAGTCCCACCTCTTATGTGCATGCATACTGACTGGTTACTCAGAAGAATTCTCTCGACCTCTTTGCTACCCTCAAGGAACTCCTACAAGACAGTAGGTCATGAAGAAGTTTTCCCTGTCTTCTGTCCAGACAGTTTCCTCATTGAGACTTGGTTATATCAATGAAATCACAGGTTTAATCTAAAAATAAAATGTACCATCCAGATCCACTCATTTTAACCCAAAAGCTTGAGACTGCCTTAAGACCTTTGGAATACCTGCATATGAAAATATGTGTCTAAGTATATATACACATAAAGCAGCTATCAGGTTCTTAAAATTTCTCTTTCTCTCTCTCTCTTTCCATATACATATATATATATATACTAAATTATATATTTTATATTATTCATAGCTATGCATATATGTGTATATTGCTATATTAATATACATATATTAACATATTAATATATGTCTATATACACATATATTTATATGTATATATAGGAGAATGTACTAAATTATATGAGCGTGCCTATGAGTAATGTGATATATGTCTCTGTATATTTGTATATATGTGTGTTGCTCTATTAGGATATGCCTATTAACATATTAACATTTGTATATAAATAAAGTATGTTAATCTATCAAAGATAATCATAAATTTAGACTTAGGAAGGCCCTCAGAAATTCTCATGTTTTACAGTGGAGAAAACAGGACCAGGGCAGTAACTTGTTCCAGGTTATAAAATTCGTGACCCTTAGAGTCTGTGGGGAAAACCACAATCTTCCCTGAAGGCCTATGGTTCCAAGTCCAATATGCAGTCTGCTAAATCGCTCTGACTTTTACATACATTTATATTTGAAGTTTTATATAGAATATATATTTTGAGTAGCTATCTATGGAGCAGCTAGGTGGTTCATGATTAGAGTGCCAGATCTGAAATCAGGGACATTCATCTTCCTGAATTCAAATCTGGCTAAAGACACTAACTGTGTGACCCTGGCTTAGTCACATAACCCTATTTACCTCATTTAATCATTTGCAAAATAGGCTAGACAAGGAAACAGCAAATTTCTCCAGGATATTTTCTTGGCAAATTGGAATCATGAAAAGCTGGTCATGATTGAAACCATAGAAAAACAATTCAATACTTAAAGTATTGAAAACCTATTTATTGTTACATAGAAACAATTTAAGTGTGTATATCAATATCACACTCAGAAATGGTGTGTATATATACATAAATACATCAGGACGAAGTTGGGCTGTGATTGGAATATTGTAATACGAATGTTACAATGTGATGCATGGATGTGGTGATGCATGGATGTGGTGATGCATGGATGTGGTGATGCATGGAGAAGGGGACTTCATCTAGCCTTTGAGAACCTAAGCATCACAGAGAAATTTTAAGGGAAAATTTTTTCCCTTAAAATTGTTCATGGAAAGCTTCCTGGAAGTAGGGGAACATTGAATAATTTATAATCTGGTAGAAATTCTTTTAGCCTGGATTAATTTTGAAACTTGAGTTTTGTTTTCTTCAGCTTGTTTTGGTATTTACTTTCTGTGGGCAAGACATATTGATAAAAACTTCACAGTGGTTTTCCCCCCCTTTTTGGCTAGAGAAACTGAAATGAAAACAGAGATGGAGAAGTCTAGATGCTTTAGAAGAAAAGATTAGCTGAGGTTTTTTGAGGAAAAGAAAGAGAAAAAATTAAGATGAGATTGACTCTTATCTGTGATGTAGATTTTTCTCCTGAGTTCAACTGAGTTCTACAAGCATTAATAGGTGCCTACTATGTGGCAGGATTTTGCTATAACAGTCCCTTATTTCAAGAAGCTTACATTCTGGGGTGGAAGGTATAATATTCACATGGATAAATAAATTCAAAATCTGGGGAGAGTGAAATTGAACCCTAACTACCAACGGGATGAGGGGCAGTTTCTTCTCAGACGTGTTGGTAGGGAAGGAAAGAATGTTCTGCAGTCTCTAGGGGAAAAGATATGGAGATGGGAAATGGCAAACTTGGAAGACCAACTCATGGATCAATTTGATTGGAATGTAAAGCAAATAAAACAGAATAATATGAAATACCTGGGGAGATGGGTAAGAGTTAGATCAGGTCATATTGAGAAATTTAGATTTTATCCTAGATTTCAGTAGGGGCTCACAGATTTTTGAGTATGGGAGTAGAATGGTCAGATCAGCAATTATCTAGGTAAGAAGGGATGACTTCTGATGTTCCTTACTACTTTGAGGAGCTGCAATACATTGAGAGCAAAACCCTTTTAAATCATTATTCCATCATATTGGCAGAAAAAGATCTATATTATACTCCTGAGTGAATGTGGGCCTCTTCATTTTTCAGGACCTCAGTTGCCTTAGCTGTAGAAACAAGGATCTTGGACAACATGATATCTCAAAGTTCCTTCTATCTCCAGTGATACTCATGCTCCATTAGGGTTAATAATGCATTGTTTTATAATTCCTATAGTGAGAGGAAAAAAAAGAATAGTTATCTGGTCTATTTCTCCAAAGGAATTAATTTTATAAATCAACAAAGTTTCAACAGTAAACAGAAAAAAAGCATTATCCTAACCACAAACTGGCTTTCAAATATCCAAATCCCCAATTACTGTCTGTGCAGAGAATATTCAGAATGTCACGGAGAGATTTTCACAAATGTACACACTTACTCTTGACACTGTAGAGTAGTTTCTTCTGTAGGCAAATGTGATAGGTCAGAGGAAATATGAGTCTGTTTACTTATAAAATATGGAATCTGCAAAGGAAAATGAACTCAGAATATTGTTTAACTGGTGAATTCCATAAGCCTTTAATATAATTTGAATTTATCACTTCCCACTGATGTGATTTTGGCAAGTCACTTCTTTTTTCTGGGCCTTAGTTTTCCTTACTATTAATATGAGGTGGTTGAACAACATCATTTTGTAAGGTCACTTTGACCTGTAAAGTTTTAACATCACCATGCTTCAGATAAAGCCTACCCTGTTCTAGCCCTCCACAAAAGTTATAGAAAGAATCACACATCTGTCAGCTGCTATCTAGTCTAACTAATACCTGAAAAATGAATCCCTACTTTGAAATATCAGTAATAATGATAATAATTGCAAACATTTATATGTGATCCCAAGTCACTTAACCCTATTTGCCTCTGTGGACTCATCTATAAAATGAGCTGGAAGAAGGAAATGACAAGCCATTCCAGTATTTTTGCCAAGAAAACCCAAATGGGGTCACAATGAATTGGACATCATTGAAAAATGACTGAACAAAAATAAAAAGAGTAAATATCCAAAAAACTAATTAATGCCAGAATTTTTTTCTCTACCATTTCCCTAGTATTTACTTTACAGTTCCATTATATTAGATTACCTTCTTATTTATATTACTTCTTTAAAGGGCCATGTCCCTTCTAGTGAAGCTTATTAAAGCACCAGACCATAGACCTTGCTTTGCCCATCACTTTTCTCTAATCCATGGTTGTTCTCTCTTATGTTCAAGTGAAATATGGCCACTCTTTCCATGTAGTCAAGTCAACAGGGCACTAGGCTTGCTGAACGCTAGGCTTTTTAAGCAAGTCTGATTCTCCTTCTCCCAGCCTTGATTTTCTCACCTGTAAAGCATTAGAGCTTGAAGGGATGATCTTTAAGGTCCCCTCCAGCAGGAGAAAATCCTATGATACTCAGATCAAAACAGGCTCCTGCCTTTCACTTATTAGCTTTACAATCCTATTTTCTTCACTGCATCTTTAATCAAGGGAAAGGCTTTGTGTTCTTTCTTTGGAGAGAAGCTACAGATCTGCAGATGTAGAAGGAAGAGGTTGGGGAGCTGGGATGGTTTTGCTTGGCACCCACTGGGAATGACTATTAAATAATAGAAGAAGGCTGGAAGATCAAAGGCCTGGCAGTTCTGTTATGCCTGAATCAGAGAGTAGTGAAAACCTCCCTAATTTGGAATAATTGGTAAAAAGTCCAGTCTGAATTAAAAATTGTATTTCTTTAGAAACAGTGGTCATTTTATCACATATGAATGTGAACATACACACACACACACACACACACACATACTCCCCTAAAGTGTTTCCCAATAGAGATTATACCAACACATATTGTGCCAATAGACTTTAAGGAATGCCTAGGAATCAAATACTTATACCCGAATGAAATAAGCAGATTGTATTTTGGTTTGCTGCTAGGATACTGAAAATCAAATCTTTTTAAGTAGACTACTCTTCTTTTTACAATTTGTCTATTCTCCTTTGGGCCAATACTTTCTATCCTTATCCATACACTGTACTCACAATCAGTCAAATGTCCTGAATTCTTAATCAATAGCATTTGAATCACTTAGTTTCCAGGCATTTTTTCTCTCTTCCGCCCCATTCCCCATTATATTTTGGACTGTTGATAAAGCCGAAGACATTTCCCAAATGTGCCATCATGGAGCCAGCATCCTGGTCACTGAGCAGTGACTACTTCATATTGAAAGATGAAAGACTATCAGAGACCCCAGTTGACAATTTGTCTACCCAAGATGCTTGGTTCAAAATGTACCTTTAAACCTCTGGGGCAGATGTTGGCAGGATAGGGCAGTAGATGAGGATGGAGAATTGGGGAAGATCTTGCCTGTGGTGGAGCCTCCAATGGGCTGATGGGTAACCTCCTGTTTTAAATCATTATTCTTGCTGTCCAGGTACTAGGCACAGTTGGTTTCAGATACTGAAAGGAGAAAGTACTGGCAGAAACCTGTAAATGTCAGCATCAGGGAATAAGCCCTGCTTGTTCTACAATAGGTACAACTCTGAACAGAAAGAGATGCATCTAGAAAAAAAAATAAAATAGCTGATCCAGATTTTTAGAATGCTGAAGAGATTTGTTTTAGCTGTTGTTAAAATTATGTTAATGTTTACCGAGGTGGCACTTTCTTCGCCTCCTTTTTTCTTCTGCAGGGTAGATAGCAGAAGGGAATTGAAGTCTCCTCTGGGTATTTGTCCTTACTACAAAGTAGCTTACAGTTCCTTGCTCTTTTGGTTTTGTTTTGTTTTGTTTTTTAATATAGAATTTCTGCTGAACAGGATAAAAGTGGGTGGCAGAGTCTTTGTGAATCTTAATTCTTTTGACTTTGAATAGCCTATCCTGAGGTCGATCTTTCATTCTGATCATGATGAATTTTCCCATTTCATCTCTGTGCGGGGAGTTAGTCGTAGCTCTGCACTTTCTTTGAATTAAATCCACAAACTGGGGTCCTTTTGGCATGGCCTTTTTCTTCCCTTATTTTTTTGAAGGTACCAGTCTTGGAAAATAATCCATAACTCCTGATCCTGGACTCTTTTTCTTCTATTATAAAGATATATTCTGGAACTCTACCCCCATCAGAGCTTATGGAGAGAAATCATAGCTCTTGCCATTGTTTTCCCTCCTGAGAGTTACATTGTAGGGCTATTTTATTGACAAAATTGATGGATTCTTACTCCCTCCACCCCCCACTCACTATCTTCCCTCTCCCTGGTTTCTTATACTCCCCGACTTCTCTCTTCCTCCATGTCACTCATTCTCTCTCTCTCTCTTCTTAATATACCTTTAGATGCTTCTTCATACGTAGTCAATTCCCACAGATTTCAGACAGCCCTAGTCACCATTGGATGTTGACAATGCCAGCAGACTGCACTCATTTATTGACAGTAGGAGTCCATTTATTTGTCTGTTGTGGAAAAATCCTGATGGAGAGCAGGTCCTAGTTAGAAAGTTAATATTGAAGAGAAATGGTTCCTGAGTCACTCAGAGAACTTTTCTATGCCTTTCTTTTTAACCCACCCTGAAGGTAGAGGAGAAAAAAACACTTTGAGGATCAGCCAGGACAACTGAATGGCACTCTGACTCTGAGAGTCTTGTGTCTCCTTCCTACCTGGACCTCTAGTCCAAAACCAGGGGTTGCATCAGCAGATCTCCTAGGGTAGCTTCTCAGCTTCTGGCATTGCTTCCCATTGAAGAACTGTCAATGGAGCTGTCCAAGGGGCCATGACATCCAAAGGTTCTCTTGAGAACTCTCTCTTGAGCCTGGTTTAGAAGAGGTGCTTGGTAATCTTGGTACCACTTTTATCTCCAAATATTCCCTAGACTTGATCCTTAATTCTATTTAGGGCAGTGTTACCTTTCCCAAAGGACCCGTAGCACCTGCTGCATTTAGTGACTTGTGTCATTTTTTTTTTACTTTGTCAATTCTTTCAGTCACTCATTGAATGTAGTGTTGACTCACTCTGCAAACTAGCTTCTGTGACAATAATATATTGTTTTACGTTTTACTTATTTAGATTAGATCTTTAGGTAAGTTCCTCACTCATTTTTAAGCTCCTTAAATATGCAAATATCTTCAATTTTGTTAGCAATCATCACATCCTTCTTATAATTACCATTAAAATAGTTTTAACATCTGCTACTGATGCTGTGACTATGACTGACAACTTCTGATACTACCACTAGCTAAAAGTGATATGTGCCAGACACTGTGCTAAGCACTCTACTATATTTATCTAATTTAATCCTCACAACAACTTCCCAATATAAGTTGTACATATGAAAAAATAGAGGTTGAGTGATTTGCCCAGGGTCACGCAGTTTATTAAAAATCTAAGATAGAATTTGAACTCAGATTCTTCTGATGAGGCCTGGTACTCTATCCACTGTTCTACCTATCTGCTCCTCCTTCCTACCACTATTACTAATTCCTACTATTTCTCCTAAGGCATGATTATTGATGGTAGAAGCAGTAGCTGTAGTGGTAGTAGTAGTATTGGTGGTGTTGGTAGTGGTAGTGATAGTGGTGGTGGTGGTGGTAGTAATTACTGCTCATAGAAATAGGAATTGGGAGTATCCAGCCTGGAAATGATTTAGGGGAAATGTGATAACAGTTTCGGGTACTTAAATGGCTGTCATATTAAAGAAGTCAGCAGCCAATTGATAAAATCAACATTTATTAAATCAACAAATATTATTACAGAATTCCATATTCTGCTAAGCAGTGGGGATACTGTCCTCTAGCAACTTTCATTCTAATGTTGAAAAATTGAGGGAGACCTCTTTTTAGAGATGCTCCAAGGTAAGGCCCTAGGACCTAAGGGGAAATTCCCCATTGAGAAGAGAGCTAAGGTCCAGTAGCCAAGTTCAGATAGTCAGAAACATGGTGAGAAGACAGTATCTGGATAGGTAGAGAAAGAAACTTACTCAACCAGTCCTTTCCCCAAGGAGGTTCCCCAGAAGAAGCTCAACAATGGAAAGGGGGGATCATCTTGGTGAAGAGATCCTATGACTTTGAGAGCCTCATCTTTTGTTAATGTATTGTTTCCACCATTAGAATTTAAGATCCTAAGGATGGTCTGTGGTTTTGCCTTTCTTTTTCCCATCTGTGCTTATCACAGTGTCTGTCACATGATAGTTAATAATTAATAACAGTCTTTTTTTCTTCCTCTAACCCTTAGCCCAGAACCTAGCTAGATGATGCAGTCCCATCTTGGTGCTATTTGCCAGTTTTTTAGTCTCAGTTTGCATTCCTTTGGTATTCTAATTATTTATACATGTTTCCTCTCTCCTTACTAGACTGTAAATTCCATGAGGTCAAGTAATATTCCTCATTTAAACTTTCTGTTTCCCCAGGTTCTTATACATAGTGTTTACATAGATTTTTTTAATAATCTAGGAAGTAATTTTTCCTTGAATTGACCACCGAGAAACATGGATTAAAGTCATCTAGTCTACTTAACATTTAAGAACCTTCCAAGTGCTTAGGATTGTGTTAAACCCTGAGAATGCTAAGAGAGGCAATAAATGGCCCCTGATTTCCTGGAGCTCTCAATCTAATGTGGGCAATTCTGCAGGTCTGGTGGATTCAGGATTGGTTGAATGATTGGTTGTCATTAGCCTAGTGATGATTTCCATTGATAAGCTGCATGGATCTTCATTTAGTCTGCTTAATGATTTTTGTCAATCACTAATCAAATAAACATTTATTGAGAACATATATATATATATATATATGCATATATATATATATATATATATATATATATATCGGTGACTTGGATGAAGGCACAGATGACATGACTATTGAATTTGTGGGTGATTCAAAGTTGAGAGGGACAGCAGCCCTGTTTGTGGATGGAGATAAGATCTAAAATGTCCAACTGGTTAGAACAAAGGAATTAAGCTCCTAAAATAACTCTAGGTAAATATTTTAAGTACTACATGTGAGTTAAAAAAAAAAAGTCAAGAACACTAAGATGATATGACTGTCAAAAAACTAATATAAACTTTGGGTACATCAAGAAAGGCCTGGTGGCCTATTGTATTTTGCGCTGTTCAGCTCAGGCCACTTGAGAAGATTCTGATTGGACTTCCTGTCATTTTAACTCTTCAATAAGAAGAGGACTGAGTGGCTACTCATGTAGAGGGAATTGGGGATCTTCTATGGATTGGAATAAACAGCCTCCGAGGTCTCTTTTCCCCCTCTAAGATTCCTCTGTTCTCTTTGTTGGATTCACTGATAGGTAATTGATGAATATTTAATCTCATTGCTAAGAATGTTTCTCATTCTTCTAAAGGATTTTTTTTTTTGAAGTGCTGCATCAACACCCTCTTGGCTTTCCAGAGAAGATATCCAAGTGCTTAGATGCACTTGAGGCTGCAAATAAGAGTCAAAAGACACCATCCTCAAGGACTTCACAATTTATTGGGGGAAAGGAGCAAACAGATATAAATAAGCTTTGTACAAGATGAATAGGAAAGAATTAATGAAGGAAGAGCAAAGATTAAGAGGGATTGGGAGAGACTCCTGGGAGTGATAGGATTTTAGTTGCATTTTAAAGAAAACCAAGGAAACCAGAAGGCAGAGATTAGGGGAGGTGGAAAAAGCAGAAAATACCTGGAGCAGAGAGATCATGTGTATTGTTCGCAGAACAGCCAAGAGGGCAAGTACAGAGTGGAGATTAAGATGTAAGAAAACTGGAAAGATCGGAGGAGGCCAAAGTTATGAAGAATATTGATTACCAAACAGAGGATCTTTGGTTTGGTGCTGGAGGTAGCAGAAACTACTGGAATTATGGGGTAGAAGATATGAACTTTAGGAAAATCACTTTGGTGATTGAGTGGAGAATGGATTAAAATAAATTGAAACATGAAACAGAATAACCCATGGGCAGTGTCAGAGAAAAGAACAGGACATGCTTGAGAGATTTGTTTTTACAGTGATGTAAAATGAATGAATTTTGGCAATGGATATAGATATTGAGAAATAGTGACAAATTGAGGATGACTCCTATGTTACCAGCCTAAAGAACTGCGAGGGAGATATTGTCCTCTACAGTAATAGGGAATATGGAGATGAAGGGTTAAGAGGAAAGATAATGAGTTCAATTTTGGACATTTCAAGTATAAGATATCTATTGGACATTCAGTTTGATATGTTTGAAAGACAGTGGATGCGAAATTGGAGATCAACAGAGAGGTTGGGTAAGGCTAGGTTGCTATGAGGAGCATCAGTTTAAAGATTAAGTCCATGGAAGCTAAGGTCATTACAAGATGACCCAGGACAGAACTCAGTGGGATATCTCCAATCAGAGTAGGTGATTTGGGTTAGAATCTAGGGGAAAAAAGACTCAGGAGTGGTTAGAAAAGTAGGCGAATGTGGTTTCCTAAGAACCTACAGAAAAGAGTGAATCAAGAAGGAGGTCATGAATAGCAGTTTCAAAGGCCACTGAGAGGTGGACGATAATGAAAACCAAGAAAAAAGAAAACCTTGGATTTAGCAGCTAAGATATCACTGGTAATTTTAGAAGGAACAGTTGTGGCAGAAGGATAATGCCATATCAAAGAATTGATTGGAAGTGATTCCCAGTGATAATATCCATGGATCTGTCCTTATGATGCTTTATGGTTTTTATTAGTGATTTGGTTGAAGACATAGATGTTTTCAACAGATGTGGACATAAATTGAATTATAGATGATGATGATGATGATTTTGATGATGATTTTTGTTCTTCATTCTCAAAGATCATTACATCAAGGAGATAATGATATGATGTGCAAGTGAGTGCTCCAGACCCTTGTGAATCTAGTGGCCAGATATGGATCAGGATTACAGGAAATGGTCCTGGATGTGAGGCAATCAGAGTTAAGTGACTTATCCAAAGTCACACAGCTAATAAGTGATGCTGGATTTGAGCTTGGATCCTCCTGACTTCAGGGCCATCACTCTAACCAAGGTTCTGTTTCTCTTCCTCCTCCCCCCTCTCCCCCCTCCTCCCTCCCCCCTCCCTCCTCCCTCCCCCCTCCTCCATTTCTCTGCTTCCCCATTCCCAAACAAATTTACTTCTTTCTGGGTTCTTGTTTGGAGAAAGAAATTGCAAACCACTCCTTTTAAGTATCTTTGCCAAGAAAACCCCAATAACAAGAGTATGTATATATATATATATATATGTATATATATATATATATATGTATATATATATATATATACATATATATATATATGTATATATATTTAGTTTTGCAGGGCAGTGGGGTTAAGTGGCTTGCCCAAGGCCACACAGCTAGGTAATCATTAAGTGTCTGAGGTCAGACTTGAACTCAGGTCCTCCTGACTCCAGGGCTGGTGCTCTATCCGCTGCACCACCTAGCTGCCCCTAAGAGTATGCTTTAAAAAAAAAAAAGCCTAGTCTTCCCTAATTTGCCCAGGCAAAAAACCAGAGGGTACTCAGACTGGCATGGAAGCTTTGGTCTACTTGATTGCCAGTGTAGGTAGGTTGCCTACCTACCTACAGTTTATACTTCTTGCTTCTGGCAACACATCATAGTAATTCTGAATTTAGGCTGGTTGCCTCAGCTACTCTTAATCCATTGCAACTCAGAACTCTCATACTCAAGAGAGATCTGCCAACCTCAATCTCTCTGGTGCTTGGAGATTATAGATCTTTTCCACCACACCTAAGTGTAAAATATTCATTTGGACAGTTCCTGGGAGATGGCACTTTGCGCTTGGGATTATGCAGCCACTTGATATAGGTTTTGAAACCAGTTATAATTGGACACTACGCTTACCCATTATTCTTCCCTGAGCACAAAAATCCATTTCTCATTTCCATGCCTTTGGACAGAATAACCCCTTCTCCAGAACCTACCTTATGTCAACATGTTTCCATGCCAGCCTGCTGCCTCTAGGAATTTCCAGGTATCATCAGGACTCATGTCAGGTCTCATCTTCTGCACAAGACCTTTGATGGAACACCTACTTGTTTGTGTTACCTTCCAAAACTGTTTTCTATTTACTTCCTATATTTGTTGTATTGGATCTCTTGGTTGTATATGTTGTAGTCCTTTTCCCACCTAATATGAGGGCCCTGAAGGCAAGGACTGCTTGATTTTGTTTCGGCACCACCTGTGCCTGGCTCACAGGGGCTATTTAATAAATTCTTGCTGAATTCATCTGACAGAAATTTTTGCATAAATTCTTTTCAGATCCATAGGTTTAAAATTCTGTAGTTTTCCTTCCTCAAGGAAATCTTGACAGAAAATATTTGTCAATAAGCCATTTTGACTGAATGATGGTTTTATGGCTTACTTTTATGTACTTTTGAGGATAGCTCAGTTAATATAGTCAAAACAAGGTTTGTCTTTTGTTTGTTTTCTGGTTTTTTTTCCATTTTCTCCAATTGTTAGTATTCTTTTTCTTCACAATACCTAGATCTAGAACCGGAAAGGGCCTCAAGGAAGTCTAGTTGTATCAAGTAAATGAGACCCAATGAGGTTAAGAAACTTTCTCAGGGTCCCACAACTACTTACAGGTTTAGGATTAAGGGTTTTTATATCCAGAAGCTTCTTTAGAAGCCATGTACTGCAAACACTTCATTTTATTTTTAAGGAAAATGAATACTAGAGAAGTTGAGACTTCTCCAGGGTCACACAGATTTCATAGCTAAAAAGGCCTTTAGGCACCATGAACTTCAGCCACCACACATTACAGGTGAGGAAGCTCAGTTCCATTGAATAAAACATCTGGTCCAAGGTCACACAAATGATTTTTTTTGTATATAATTTGTATTTATTTTGACTATGTAATATTCTTCCCTCCCTTCCATTTGATATTAGAATATTACTTCTTTTTTCTTTTTTGTTTTGTTTTGTTTTTTGCAAGGCAATGGGGTTAAGTGGCTTGCCCAAGGCCACACAGCTAGGTCATTATTAAGTGTCTGAGGTCAGATTTGAACTCAGGTCCTCCTGACTCCAGGGCCGGTGCTCTATCCACTGCGCCACCTAGCTGCCCCAAATGTTAACTTCTTGACAGCAAAGATGGTTGTTTTATTTTGGTCTCTGGAATCCCAACTCTGAACATCATGGTTCATGGTTTGTTGCTGTTGTTGTTTGTCTGCCCTTCATTCTTGAAGAATACCATGCCCTTAGGGAGCTGATGTATGACAACCTTATAAATGAGATTTGAGAGAGAGTGTGTGTGTATGGGGGGGTGTACTAAGACACCAGCCTCACTTTCTCCTCCAGAGCCATCTGGATCCAGTGGCCAGATATGAATGAGGATAACTGGAGATGACCCTGGATGCCAGGCAATCAAGGTTAAGGGATTTGCCCTTAACTTTAGAACACTGGAAGCAAACAAATACATGGTTGTTGAATAAAATCACCACCCCATACATTCATTCTGTCTCTGTCTCTCTCGTTGGCAAGGCAGTGGAGTTAAGTGACTTACCCAAGGTCACACAGTTGTAAGTATCATGTGTCAGACACCAGATCTAAACTCAGGTCCTTACAACTCCAAGACCAGTGCTCTATTCACTGTACCACTTAGCTGCTCCATCCCCCATACATTTTCTTTAAAACTTTCCTAGAGTTTCATTTTCCTTAAAAAATGACTAGGTAGTATACACAAAAGACTTTGTCTTAGTATAACAAGACAAAGTCAAACAATCTAGAATTTGGGGACTTGTTTAAAGCATTCATTTTGGGAGCCTGAGCCATAACAGGGATCTGGAACAGGGCCTGGAGGTGGGAGTGGTGGGGAGAGACTGGCTGCTATAAGCAGCACATGTTTTGGGGGAAAATCCCATTTTAGTGAAGTCTCTCAGTTATTCTGAGATCACATTTATTCCCACTGAAATATATACCTGTAAGGATCCATTATCTGACAGTGTTTTCATTTGAAATAGACAAAATAATAAAGTCAAAATGAGAACGTGCTCATTTCCCCATGACTTGAGCTTCTCTATTCTGACTGTCATCCATATTTCCAGGCTAAATGATGCTGCTTCAGAGCCCATTCTTTAACTGTCAACGGCAACAAGGAATAGACATACCTTCATTCCCTAAAAGAAGGAATGAAGGTTCTTCTTATTTCCCAAGCCAGGAAGAAAAGAGTTAACCATGAAAAAGGAATCTGCGAGAACTTAATTTTCGTGGAACCTGAAAATTAGCTTTTTAGTTGTCTCCAGATACAACATTTGATCTATTATCGTCTCTGCTAATGAAGACTTGACACCCAGGAGAACAGTCATGTGTCTAGAGATTGTATTTTGATCAAGTAAATCAGCAAAATGGTCCTATGTCCCTGAGTCTAACGAACAGTGGAAAGAGCACAGGTCCTGGAGTTAGGAAAACATAAGTTCAAGTCTGACCTCAGATACTGATTATCTAGGGGGGGACCCTGGGCAAGTTACTTACTCTATATCAGTCACATAAATAGTAGAGAATTGCTAATGTCAATGCAATACTTTTATAGTTCACACAGCAATTTACCTCTATTATCTCATTAGTTGTGCATAAACCGCCATGAGATCAGTGCTTTCCCACATTTTATAGACGGGGACTTGAGGCGAAGAAGTGAAGTAACTTGCTCAAGGTCACATGACAGGTAGTCTGACCAGATGCAAACTTGGGTTTTCCTAACTCCAAGTTTTGCAAGATTTGAACTGGTATCTTCCAGGATGGTACTTTCTCCATTGGTTTAACTGAAATCTATAGTATAACCTGCATTGCACATGCAAACACACACAAACATACACACCTCACTCACACACATAGATATTAACCACATAAGCACATTGGAAAAGATTGAAGACAAAAAATTTTAAAAAAATGTCAGATTCAGTTTGGAAAGACTTTGAGAGCTAATGGAGTAGAGAAGAGCCTGGTGTTCTATGGTTCATGGGAGTCAAACAAACAGCAGCAACATAGCATACCTCAAATTGAGTCATATTAGAAGGACTTTGAATTGCTGTTGTTGTTCTGTCATTTCTGAGTCTTCAAATCTTTTGAGATTTTCTTGGTAAAGCTACTGGAATTGTTTGCTATTATCCTCTCCAGCTCATTTTATTGATGAAGAAACCAAGGCAGACAGGGTTAAGTGACTTGTCCAGGGTCAATGCAGCTAGGGAGAGTCTGAGGCTGGAGCTGAACTCCTGAAGAAGAAGAATCTTTCTAATTCCAAGCCTCATATTCGATCCACTGCACCAAACTGATTGATAATGTTTTTGTGTCCTAGGCGAAAACTTCCATAAGTCTGTGGTAGTTCACTTCATGGTTCAGGAGGGAGTAGTCTCTCTGTAAGTCATTTCTGGATAGATAAATAGAAAGTATATGCTGCTGGTCATTCCCCAGCCCCTTTCTATGTGTGGTTGCTCACTTATATAGACACTTAACATCAACCTCTGTTTATAGTCCCTAAAATCAGATGGTTCAAATGGAGACCTAAGGAAACCAAAGTTCTATCTTTCCTTTGGACTGTTGCCATAGCCCTTCTTACAGATTGCATGCAATCCAATGGGAATCAGAGACCTGGGGTCAGCTCTTACCCCCCATTCTTACTTCATCTATCCATCAGTCAGGCAATTAACAAATGAGCTTTATATGGTAGACTCTGTGATGCACTTTGAATCCAATCAGAAAGCAAAAGCTGCCGCCCTCCCCTTAAAGAGCTCATCATCTAATGGGGGGGGGGGAAGAAAGACCCAGATCCAAGGAGATATGGAAGGCTCATTCCAATGTAACCACTAGAGGGCAGACCTGAGCATTGAGGGCCATCACAAAAGTCTTTGGCAAAAGGTAGGACTTTAAATGGGACTCCAACAAGAAGCCAGAGGCATCAGAAGGCTCCTTGAAAAGAGGCATTGTTTCCTTTTTTTTTTTTTGTATGCGAATCCCCAGTGCCAAGATACAGGGCTTTAGAACATCCTAAGTACTTTAAGAAATACTTGTTGCCTAATTGTTGGTTAAATCCTAGTCTCTGAGCTCCCTTCCATCTCTGATCTGTGCCGCCATGTTCTTTTGTCTGGAAATGTTCACCATTGATGACAAAGGGGAGCTCTTTATCCATTCTTAGATGGATCAGTCTATTTTATCAGAGATTACTGCTAGAAAAGACCATAGGGATTATCCAGTTTACCGCCATTATTTTATAGATGAAGACTGGAGTCCAGAGAAGATAAACAACCACTGTACATTCATTCATGTGCAATTGGCTCTGAATGCAAATTTCATGATCTCTGTACTGCATAAGTCAGAAAATATAGGCAACTCTAAACTAAACTATTCATGCTATTCAAAAAGTATAATGATGCTGATAATAGAAAAGCACTGAACAGCTTTAAAAATATTTATATTTTTGGTCTTAGAAATAATTAAATACTTACTGAGAACATTATGTGCAAGACATTGGTTGATATGTTCAAATAATAACTTAAAATAGCTTGAACTTTTTAATTAGAAAACTTTGATCTATTTTGTTTTAAAACCACCTTAATTTCCATAATGTAATTTTTTCTTTCCTCCTCAAAGAGCCAATCTTAGAACATGGACAGAATACAAGTAGTTCAATCAACTTTCCCAATATGTCAACTAAGGTTTGCTTTTGCAATGTTCTTTACCCATTGTCCTCCAGCTATTTACAGAACATTTTAGAATTTTCGAAATACTTTCTAATATATTATCTCATATATGCTTCACAATAGTTTCATGAGATTAACAGATGAGACAGAACTTTCTGAGATTTTGATTACAGAATCTATTACTAAGAAGTATTCAGTGACCCTAGAAACAATGAAATGGGGGAGTACTATATTTGGAGTCAGGGAGATATAATTTCAAGTCCTGTCTCAGCTACCTGTTATCTTTATGAGGTTGGTCTAGTCATTTAACTTCTCACCACCTCAGTTTCCTTATCTGTAAGATGAATAAAACAATAATATTGAATTCACTTGAGTTTGACTTGAGAATAACATGTGTGACCTTTAAAGAGCTATTTAAATGCAAGCTATTATAACCTAACATCAGCTGTGTTAGCCATCAAGGTTACACCAGGACACTGGAACGAACACTAATGCCAAATTCAGGGTCTGCCTTCAAATCCTACTTCTGACATTTTACTGCTTATGTGACCTTGGATAAGTCACTTCAGTACTGTGGGTCTCAGATGAAAGGTACTAAGTTTCCTTTGAGCTCCCCTTCTGTTCTAAATCTATGATCTAATGAGGTAAGATTCTATGTCACTCATCATTATTCCTTAATAATTACTCCTGTATATGCCTTATATTCCCTATTAAGTCATATCCTTTGACTATTCATATTTATTTCAAGGTTTTTCTTCTTTTCAAAAGGGAGAGAAAATAGTTTTGGATCATAAAAATTAATTCAAAAAGAATATAAAGCCCCTTGAGGGCAGGGACCTTCTGATTTTCTTAGCCTTTTATGTATAGAACTCAGCCAACTCACCTTGGCAGAATGACAGGACAAAATCAAAGGGGCTTCTTCAATAAGACTTCTTTATATAGGCAAGTCTATGATTGGAAGGAGATCCCAGTTACCCCATACTGAGAAGGTCTGCTCTTTTCAAACCAAGGAATTGAGAGGTTAAGTGGAGCAAGATAGATGGATTTGTGCCTATTCCTTTACAAAACAACACTGCCAAAAACTAAACCATAACAAATAGGGACTGACTTTTGACTGTTACAGCCCACTGAGCAGATGCCTTTTCTGAGATGCCTGTAATGATAGGGAAATATATTTTCCTCTGAGTTTACAGCTAATTCCTTGTTGGTATTCAGTTGTCATCACCACAGCCACAAATGAGGTTGAAGTACCTCTCCATAGTGAGCAGCCGCAGCTTATATTGGTATCTGAGAGGTCTGTTCAACCAAGAACTCTTCTCCAAGTTCATCCCTCCCCTCTCAGCTCCATTTCCTTATTCTCTGCAAACATTTGATATTGCTGTTTTCATGGGAACCAAGTTTGCTGGGTAATAGTCATATTAGCTAATAGGCAATAGCTCAGTCATCTACTGCTTTAAGTTTTGCAACTGCTTCACAAATACGCTCTCATTTGCTCCTCACAACAACCCTGTGAGGAAGATTGTCAGTAGTCCCGTTGATCAGATAAAGACACTGAGGCTGGGGATCAAGTCATTTGCCCAGGGTCCCAGCTAGCAAGCACCTAGGTAGGATTGAATTTGGGTCTTCCTGTCTCCAAATTAAGTACTAAATTTTTCAGTTTCCCCTTAATTACCTTGAAATGATTTGATATATTTCTAGATTTGGAGTCAAAGGACCTTGGTTCTCCCTCTTTCTGGATTTCTGTGTCTGTGTGTATGTTGCCTCTCTCTGTGGTGTGTGTTAGTCTGTCCATCTCTCTTGGTGTATCTGTCTCTGTGTCCCTGTGTCTCTCTCTCCCCCTCTGTCTCCTCTCTCCTCCTCTGTCTCCTCTCTCCCCCTCTCTCCCCCTCCCCCTCTCTCCCCCTCCCCCTCTCTCCCCCTCCCCCTCTCTCCCCCTCCCCCCCTCTCCCCCTCCCCCCCCTCTGTCTCGCTCCCCCTCCCCCCCTCCCCCTCTCTCCCCCTCCCCCTCTGTCTCGCTCCCCCTCTCTCCCCCTCCCCCCCTCTGTCTCGCTCCCCCTCCCCCCCTCTGTCTCGCTCCCCCTCCCCCCCTCTGTCTCGCTCCCCCTCCCCCCTCTGTCTCGCTCCCCCTCCCCCCCTCTGTCTCGCTCCCCCTCCCCCCCTCTGTCTGTCTCGCTCCCCCTCCCCCCCTCTGTCTGTCTCGCTCCCCCTCCCCCCCTCTGTCTGTCTCGCTCCCCCCTCCCCCCCTCTGTCTGTCTCGCTCCCCCTCCCCCCCTCTGTCTGTCTCGCTCCCCCTCCCCCCCTCTGTCTGTCTCGCTCCCCCTCCCCCCCTCTGTCTGTCTCGCTCCCCCTCCCCCCTCTGTCTGTCTCGCTCCCCCTCCCTCCCCCCCTCTGTCTGTCTCGCTCCCCCTCCCCCCCCTCTGTCTGTCTCGCTCCCCCTCCCTCCCCCCCTCTGTCTGTCTCGCTCCCCCTCCCTCCCCCCCTCTGTCTGTCTCGCTCCCCCTCCCTCCCCCCCTCTGTCTGTCTCGCTCCCCCTCCCTCCCCCCTCTGTCTGTCTCGCTCCCCCTCCCTCCCCCCCTCTGTCTGTCTCGCTCCCCCTCCCTCCCCCCCTCTGTCTGTCTCGCTCCCCCTCCCTCCCCCCCTCTGTCTGTCTCGCTCCCCCCCTCCCCCCCTCTGTCTGTCTCGCTCCCCCTCCCTCCCCCCTCTGTCTGTCTCGCTCCCCCTCCCCCCCTCTGTCTGTCTCGCTCCCCTCCCCCCCTGTCTGTCTCGCTCCCCCTCCCTCCCCCCTCTGTCTGTCTCGCTCCCCCCTCCCCCCCTCTGTCTGTCTCGCTCCCCCTCCCCCCCTCTGTCTGTCTCGCTCCCCCTCCCTCCCCCCCTCTGTCTGTCTCGCTCCCCCTCCCCCCCCTCTGTCTGTCTCGCTCCCCCTCCCCCCCTCTGTCTGTCTCGCTCCCCCTCCCTCCCCCCCTCTGTCTGTCTCGCTCCCCCTCCCTCCCCCCTCTGTCTGTCTCGCTCCCCCTCCCCCCCTCTGTCTGTCTCGCTCCCCCTCCCTCCCCCCCTCTGTCTGTCTCGCTCCCCCTCCCTCCCCCCCTCTGTCTGTCTCGCTCCCCCTCCCTCCCCCCCTCTGTCTGTCTCGCTCCCCCTCCCCCCCTCTGTCTGTCTCGCTCCCCCCTCCCCCCCTCTGTCTGTCTCGCTCCCCCTCCCTCCCCCCCTCTGTCTGTCTCGCTCCCCCTCCCTCCCCCCTCTGTCTGTCTCGCTCCCCCTCCCTCCCCCCCTCTGTCTGTCTCGCTCCCCCTCCCTCCCCCCTCTGTCTGTCTCGCTCCCCCTCCCTCCCCCCCTCTGTCTGTCTCGCTCCCCCTCCCTCCCCCCCTCTGTCTGTCTCGCTCCCCCTCCCCCCCCCTCTGTCTGTCTCGCTCCCCCTCCCCTCCCCCCCTCTGTCTGTCTCGCTCCCCCTCCCTCCCCCCCTCTGTCTGTCTCGCTCCCCCCTCCCCCCCCTCTGTCTGTCTCGCTCCCCCTCCCTCCCCCCCTCTGTCTGTCTCGCTCCCCCTCCCCCCCTCTGTCTGTCTCGCTCCCCCTCCCTCCCCCCTCTGTCTGTCTCGCTCCCCCTCCCTCCCCCCCTCTGTCTGTCTCGCTCCCCCTCCCCCCCTCTGTCTGTCTCGCTCCCCCTCCCTCCCCCCCTCTGTCTGTCTCGCTCCCCCTCCCCCCCTCTGTCTGTCTCGCTCCCCCTCCCCCCCCTCTGTCTGTCTCGCTCCCCCTCCCTCCCCCCCTCTGTCTGTCTCGCTCCCCCTCCCTCCCCCCCTCTGTCTGTCTCGCTCCCCCTCCCTCCCCCCCTCTGTCTGTCTCGCTCCCCCCTCCCTCCCCCCCTCTGTCTGTCTCGCTCCCCCCTCCCTCCCCCCCTCTGTCTGTCTCGCTCCCCCTCCTCCCCCCCTCTGTCTGTCTCGCTCCCCCTCCCCCCCTCTGTCTGTCTCGCTCCCCCTCCCTCCCCCCTCTGTCTGTCTCGCTCCCCCTCCCTCCCCCCCTCTGTCTGTCTCGCTCCCCCTCCCCCCCTCTGTCTGTCTCGCTCCCCCCTCCCTCCCCCCCCTCTGTCTGTCTCGCTCCCCCTCCCCCCTCTGTCTGTCTCGCTCCCCCTCCCTCCCCCCCTCTGTCTGTCTCGCTCCCCCTCCCCCCCTCTGTCTGTCTCGCTCCCCCTCCCCCCCTCTGTCTGTCTCGCTCCCCCCTCCCTCCCCCCCTCTGTCTGTCTCGCTCCCCCTCCCTCCCCCCTCTGTCTGTCTCGCTCCCCCTCCCCCCCCTCTGTCTGTCTCGCTCCCCCCTCCCTCCCCCCCTCTGTCTGTCTCGCTCCCCCTCCCTCCCCCCCTCTGTCTGTCTCGCTCCCCCTCCCTCCCCCCCTCTGTCTGTCTCGCTCCCCCCTCCCCCCCTCTGTCTGTCTCGCTCCCCCTCCCCCCCCTCTGTCTGTCTCGCTCCCCCTCCCTCCCCCCCTCTGTCTGTCTCGCTCCCCCTCCCTCCCCCCTCTGTCTGTCTCGCTCCCCCTCCCTCCCCCCCTCTGTCTGTCTCGCTCCCCCTCCCTGTCTCGCTCCCCCTCCCTCCCCCCCTCTGTCTGTCTCGCTCCCCCTCCCTCCCCCCCTCTGTCTGTCTCGCTCCCCCTCCCCCCCTCTGTCTGTCTCGCTCCCCCTCCCTCCCCCCCTCTGTCTGTCTCGCTCCCCCTCCCTCCCCCCCTCTGTCTGTCTCGCTCCCCCCTCCCCCCCTCTGTCTGTCTCGCTCCCCCTCCCTCCCCCCCTCTGTCTGTCTCGCTCCCCCTCCCCCCCTCTGTCTGTCTCGCTCCCCCTCCCCCCCCCTCTGTCTGTCTCGCTCCCCCTCCCCCCCTCTGTCTGTCTCGCTCCCCCTCCCCCCCTCTGTCTGTCTCGCTCCCCCTCCCCCCCCTCTGTCTGTCTCGCTCCCCCCTCCCCCCCTCTGTCTGTCTCGCTCCCCCTCCCCCCCTCTGTCTGTCTCGCTCCCCCTCCCCCCCTCTGTCTGTCTCGCTCCCCCTCCCCCCCTCTGTCTGTCTCGCTCCCCCTCCCCCCTCTGTCTGTCTCGCTCCCCCCTCCCCCCCTCTGTCTGTCTCGCTCCCCCTCCCCCCCTCTGTCTGTCTCGCTCCCCCTCCCCCCCTCTGTCTGTCTCGCTCCCCCTCCCTCCCCCCCTCTGTCTGTCTCGCTCCCCCTCCCTCCCCCCTCTGTCTGTCTCGCTCCCCCTCCCTCCCCCCCTCTGTCTGTCTCGCTCCCCCTCCCTCCCCCCCTCTGTCTGTCTCGCTCCCCCTCCCCCCCTCTGTCTGTCTCGCTCCCCCTCCCCCCCCCTCTGTCTGTCTCGCTCCCCCCTCTGTCTGTCTCGCTCCCCCTCCCCCCCTCTGTCTGTCTCGCTCCCCCTCCCCCCCTCTGTCTGTCTCGCTCCCCCTCCCTCCCCCCCTCTGTCTGTCTCGCTCCCCCTCCCCCCCTCTGTCTGTCTCGCTCCCCCTCCCCCCCCCTCTGTCTGTCTCGCTCCCCCTCCCCCCCTCTGTCTGTCTCGCTCCCCCTCCCCCCCTCTGTCTGTCTCGCTCCCCCTCCCCCCCTCTGTCTGTCTCGCTCCCCCTCCCCCCCTCTGTCTGTCTCGCTCCCCCTCCCCCCCTCTGTCTGTCTCGCTCCCCCTCCCCCCCTCTGTCTGTCTCGCTCCCCCTCCCCCCCTCTGTCTGTCTCGCTCCCCCTCCCCCCTCTGTCTGTCTCGCTCCCCCTCCCTCCCCCCCTCTGTCTGTCTCGCTCCCCCTCCCCCCCTCTGTCTGTCTCGCTCCCCCTCCCCCCCTCTGTCTGTCTCGCTCCCCCTCCCCCCCTCTGTCTGTCTCGCTCCCCCTCCCCCCCCTCTGTCTGTCTCGCTCCCCCTCCCTCCCCCCCTCTGTCTGTCTCGCTCCCCCCCTCCCCCCCTCTGTCTGTCTCGCTCCCCCTCCCTCCCCCCCTCTGTCTGTCTCGCTCCCCCTCCCCCCCCCTCTGTCTGTCTCGCTCCCCCTCCCTCCCCCCCTCTGTCTGTCTCGCTCCCCCTCCCCCCCCCTCTGTCTGTCTCGCTCCCCCCTCCCTCCCCCCCTCTGTCTGTCTCGCTCCCCCTCCCTCCCCCCCTCTGTCTGTCTCGCTCCCCCTCCCTCCCCCCTCTGTCTGTCTCGCTCCCCCTCCCTCCCCCCCTCTGTCTGTCTCGCTCCCCCCTCCCTCCCCCCCTCTGTCTGTCTCGCTCCCCCTCCCTCCCCCCCTCTGTCTGTCTCGCTCCCCTCCCTCCCCCCCTCTGTCTGTCTCGCTCCCCCTCCCTCCCCCCCTCTGTCTGTCTCGCTCCCCCTCCTCCCCCCTCTCTGTCTGTCTCGCTCCCCCTCCCCCCCCTCTGTCTGTCTCGCTCCCCCTCCCTCCCCCCTCTGTCTGTCTCGCTCCCCCTCCCCCCCTCTGTCTGTCTCGCTCCCCCTCCCCCCCCTCTGTCTGTCTCGCTCCCCCTCCCCCCCCTCTGTCTGTCTCGCTCCCCCTCCCCCCCTCTGTCTGTCTCGCTCCCCCCTCCCCCCCTCTGTCTGTCTCGCTCCCCCTCCCCCCCTCTGTCTGTCTCGCTCCCCCCTCCCCCCCTCTGTCTGTCTCGCTCCCCCCTCCCCCCCTCTGTCTGTCTCGCTCCCCCTCCCCCCCTCTGTCTGTCTCGCTCCCCCTCCCCCCCCTCCTGTCTGTCTCGCTCCCCCCTCCCCCCCTCTGTCTGTCTCGCTCCCCCTCCCCCCCTCTGTCTGTCTCGCTCCCCCTCCCCCCCTCTGTCTGTCTCGCTCCCCCTCCCCCCCTCTGTCTGTCTCGCTCCCCCTCCCCCCCTCTGTCTGTCTCGCTCCCCCTCCCCCCCTCTGTCTGTCTCGCTCCCCCTCCCTCCCCCCCTCTGTCTGTCTCGCTCCCCCCTCCCCCCCCTCTGTCTGTCTCGCTCCCCCCTCCCCCCCCTCTGTCTGTCTCGCTCCCCCTCCCTCCCCCCTCTGTCTGTCTCGCTCCCCCTCCCTCCCCCCTCTGTCTGTCTCGCTCCCCCTCCCCCCCCTCTGTCTGTCTCGCTCCCCCTCCCTCCCCCCCTCTGTCTGTCTCGCTCCCCCTCCCCCCCCTCTGTCTGTCTCGCTCCCCCTCCCTCCCCCCTCTGTCTGTCTCGCTCCCCCTCCCCCCCCTCTGTCTGTCTCGCTCCCCCTCCCTCCCCCCCTCTGTCTGTCTCGCTCCCCCTCCCTCCCCCCCTCTGTCTGTCTCGCTCCCCCTCCCTCCCCCCCTCTGTCTGTCTCGCTCCCCCTCCCTCCCCCCCTCTGTCTGTCTCGCTCCCCCTCCCTCCCCCCCCTCTGTCTGTCTCGCTCCCCCTCCCCCCCCTCTGTCTGTCTCGCTCCCCCTCCCTCCCCCCCTCTGTCTGTCTCGCTCCCCTCCCTCCCCCCCTCTGTCTGTCTCGCTCCCCCTCCCTCCCCCCTCTGTCTGTCTCGCTCCCCCTCCCTCCCCCCCTCTGTCTGTCTCGCTCCCCCTCCCTCCCCCCCTCTGTCTGTCTCGCTCCCCCTCCCCCCCCTCTGTCTGTCTCGCTCCCCCTCCCTCCCCCCCTCTGTCTGTCTCGCTCCCCCTCCCTCCCCCCCTCTGTCTGTCTCGCTCCCCCTCCCTCCCCCCCTCTGTCTGTCTCGCTCCCCCTCCCTCCCCCCCTCTGTCTGTCTCGCTCCCCCTCCCTCCCCCCCTCTGTCTGTCTCGCTCCCCCTCCCCCCCCTCTGTCTGTCTCGCTCCCCCCTCCCCCCCTCTGTCTGTCTCGCTCCCCCTCCCCCCCCCTCTGTCTGTCTCGCTCCCCCTCCCTCCCCCCCTCTGTCTGTCTCGCTCCCCCCTCCCTCCCCCCTCTGTCTGTCTCGCTCCCCCTCCCTCCCCCCTCTGTCTGTCTCGCTCCCCCTCCCTCCCCCCTCTGTCTGTCTCGCTCCCCCTCCCTCCCCCCTCTGTCTGTCTCGCTCCCCCCTCCCTCCCCCCTCTGTCTGTCTCGCTCCCCCTCCCCCCCCTCTGTCTGTCTCGCTCCCCCTCCCCCCCTCTGTCTGTCTCGCTCCCCTCCCTCCCCCCCTCTGTCTGTCTCGCTCCCCCTCCCCCCCCTCTGTCTGTCTCGCTCCCCCTCCCCCCCCCTCTGTCTGTCTCGCTCCCCCTCCCTCCCCCCTCTGTCTGTCTCGCTCCCCCTCCCTCCCCCCCTCTGTCTGTCTCGCTCCCCCTCCCTCCCCCCTCTGTCTGTCTCGCTCCCCCTCCCCCCCCTCTGTCTGTCTCGCTCCCCCTCCCCCCCCTCTGTCTGTCTCGCTCCCCCTCCCCCCCTCTGTCTGTCTCGCTCCCCCTCCCTCCCCCCCTCTGTCTGTCTCGCTCCCCCTCCCTCCCCCCTCTGTCTGTCTCGCTCCCCCTCCCTCCCCCCCTCTGTCTGTCTCGCTCCCCCCTCCCTCCCCCCTCTGTCTGTCTCGCTCCCCCTCCCCCCCTCTGTCTGTCTCGCTCCCCCTCCCCCCCCTCTGTCTGTCTCGCTCCCCCTCCCCCCCCTCTGTCTGTCTCGCTCCCCCTCCCCCCCCTCTGTCTGTCTCGCTCCCCCCTCCCCCCCTCTGTCTGTCTCGCTCCCCCTCCCCCCCTCTGTCTGTCTCGCTCCCCCTCCCCCCCCCCTCTGTCTGTCTCGCTCCCCCTCCCCCCCCTCTGTCTGTCTCGCTCCCCCTCCCCCCCCTCTGTCTGTCTCGCTCCCCCTCCCCCCCTCTGTCTGTCTCGCTCCCCCTCCCCCCCTCTGTCTGTCTCGCTCCCCCCCCTCCCCCCCTCTGTCTGTCTCGCTCCCCCTCCCCCCCCCCTCTGTCTGTCTCGCTCCCCCCTCCCCCCCTCTGTCTGTCTCGCTCCCCCTCCCCCCCTCTGTCTGTCTCGCTCCCCCTCCCCCCCTCTGTCTGTCTCGCTCCCCCTCCCCCCCCTCTGTCTGTCTCGCTCCCCCCTCCCCCCCTCTGTCTGTCTCGCTCCCCCTCCCTCCCCCCTCTGTCTGTCTCGCTCCCCCTCCCTCCCCCCTCTGTCTGTCTCGCTCCCCCTCCCTCCCCCCTCTGTCTGTCTCGCTCCCCCTCCCTCCCCCTCTGTCTGTCTCGCTCCCCCTCCCTCCCCCCTCTGTCTGTCTCGCTCCCCCTCCCTCCCCCCCTCTGTCTGTCTCGCTCCCCCTCCCTCCCCCCCTCTGTCTGTCTCGCTCCCCCTCCCTCCCCCCCCTCTGTCTGTCTCGCTCCCCCTCCCCCCCTCTGTCTGTCTCGCTCCCCCTCCCCCCCTCTGTCTGTCTCGCTCCCCCTCCCTCCCCCCCTCTGTCTGTCTCGCTCCCCCTCCCTCCCCCCCTCTGTCTGTCTCGCTCCCCCTCCCTCCCCCCCTCTGTCTGTCTCGCTCCCCCTCCCTCCCCCCTCTGTCTGTCTCGCTCCCCCTCCCTCCCCCCCTCTGTCTGTCTCGCTCCCCCTCCCTCCCCCCCCTCTGTCTGTCTCGCTCCCCCTCCCTCCCCCCCTCTGTCTGTCTCGCTCCCCCCTCCCCCCCCTCTGTCTGTCTCGCTCCCCCTCCCCCCCTCTGTCTGTCTCGCTCCCCCTCCCCCCCTCTGTCTGTCTCGCTCCCCCTCCCTCCCCCCCTCTGTCTGTCTCGCTCCCCCTCCCCCCCTCTGTCTGTCTCGCTCCCCCTCCCCCCCTCTGTCTGTCTCGCTCCCCCCTCCCTCCCCCCCTCTGTCTGTCTCGCTCCCCCTCCCTCCCCTCCCCCCCTCTGTCTGTCTCGCTCCCCCTCCCTCCCCCCCTCTGTCTGTCTCGTTCCCCCTCCCTCCCCCCTCTGTCTGTCTCGCTCCCCCTCCCTCCCCCCCTCTGTCTGTCTCGCTCCCCCTCCCTCCCCCCTCTGTCTGTCTCGCTCCCCCTCCCCCCCCTCTGTCTGTCTCGCTCCCCCTCCCTCCCCCCCTCTGTCTGTCTCGCTCCCCCTCCCTCCCCCCCTCTGTCTGTCTCGCTCCCCCTCCCTCCCCCCTCTGTCTGTCTCGCTCCCCCTCCCTCCCCCCTCTGTCTGTCTCGCTCCCCCTCCCTCCCCCCTCTGTCTGTCTCGCTCCCCCTCCCTCCCCCCTCTGTCTGTCTCGCTCCCCCTCCCTCCCCCCTCTGTCTGTCTCGCTCCCCCTCCCTCCCCCCCTCTGTCTGTCTCGCTCCCCCTCCCTCCCCCCCTCTGTCTGTCTCGCTCCCCCTCCCCCCCCTCTGTCTGTCTCGCTCCCCCCTCCCCCCCTCTGTCTGTCTCGCTCCCCCTCCCCCCCTCTGTCTGTCTCGCTCCCCCCTCCCCCCCCTCTGTCTGTCTCGCTCCCCCTCCCCCCTCTGTCTGTCTCGCTCCCCCTCCCCCCTCTGTCTGTCTCGCTCCCCCTCCCCCCCTCTGTCTGTCTCGCTCCCCCCTCCCCCCCCTCTGTCTGTCTCGCTCCCCCTCCCTCCCCCCTCTGTCTGTCTCGCTCCCCCTCCTCCCCCCCTCTGTCTGTCTCGCTCCCCCTCCCTCCCCCCCTCTGTCTGTCTCGCTCCCCCTCCCTCCCCCCCTCTGTCTGTCTCGCTCCCCCCTCCCTCCCCCCCTCTGTCTGTCTCGCTCCCCCTCCCCCCTCTGTCTGTCTCGCTCCCCCCTCCCCCCTCTGTCTGTCTCGCTCCCCCCTCCCCCCCCTCTGTCTGTCTCGCTCCCCCTCCCCCCTCTGTCTGTCTCGCTCCCCCTCCCCCCCTCTGTCTGTCTCGCTCCCCCCTCCCCCCTCTGTCTGTCTCGCTCCCCCTCCCTCCTCTGTCTGTCTCGCTCCCCCTCCCCCCCTCTGTCTGTCTCGCTCCCCCTCCCCCCCTCTGTCTGTCTCGCTCCCCCTCCCTCCCCCCCCTCTGTCTGTCTCGCTCCCCCTCCCTCCCCCCCCTCTGTCTGTCTCGCTCCCCCTCCCTCCCCCCTCTGTCTGTCTCGCTCCCCCTCCCTCCCCCCCTCTGTCTGTCTCGCTCCCCCTCCCTCCCCCCCTCTGTCTGTCTCGCTCCCCCCTCCCCCCCTCTGTCTGTCTCGCTCCCCCCTCCCCCCCCTCTGTCTGTCTCGCTCCCCCCTCCCCCCCCTCTGTCTGTCTCGCTCCCCCTCCCCCCCTCTGTCTGTCTCGCTCCCCCTCCCCCCCTCTGTCTGTCTCGCTCCCCCTCCCCCCCTCTGTCTGTCTCGCTCCCCCTCCCTCCCCCCCCTCTGTCTGTCTCGCTCCCCCTCCCCCCCTCTGTCTGTCTCGCTCCCCCCTCCCCCCCCTCTGTCTGTCTCGCTCCCCCTCCCTCCCCCCCTCTGTCTGTCTCGCTCCCCCTCCCTCCCCCCTCTGTCTGTCTCGCTCCCCCTCCCCCCCCTCTGTCTGTCTCGCTCCCCCTCCCTCCCCCCCTCTGTCTGTCTCGCTCCCCCTCCCTCCCCCCCTCTGTCTGTCTCGCTCCCCCTCCCTCCCCCCCTCTGTCTGTCTCGCTCCCCCTCCCTCCCCCCCTCTGTCTGTCTCGCTCCCCCTCCCTCCCCCCCTCTGTCTGTCTCGCTCCCCCTCCCTCCCCCCTCTGTCTGTCTCGCTCCCCCCCTCCCCCCCCTCTGTCTGTCTCGCTCCCCCTCCCTCCCCCCCTCTGTCTGTCTCGCTCCCCCTCCCCCCCTCTGTCTGTCTCGCTCCCCCTCCCTCCCCCCCTCTGTCTGTCTCGCTCCCCCTCCCTCCCCCCCTCTGTCTGTCTCGCTCCCCCTCCCTCCCCCCCTCTGTCTGTCTCGCTCCCCCTCCCTCCCCCCCTCTGTCTGTCTCGCTCCCCCCTCCCTCCCCCCCTCTGTCTGTCTCGCTCCCCCTCCCTCCCCCCCTCTGTCTGTCTCGCTCCCCCTCCCTCCCCCCCTCTGTCTGTCTCGCTCCCCCTCCCTCCCCCCCTCTGTCTGTCTCGCTCCCCCCTCCCTCCCCCCTCTGTCTGTCTCGCTCCCCCTCCCTCCCCCCTCTGTCTGTCTCGCTCCCCCTCCCTCCCCCCTCTGTCTGTCTCGCTCCCCCCCTCCCCTCCCCCCCTCTGTCTGTCTCGCTCCCCCTCCCTCCCCCCCTCTGTCTGTCTCGCTCCCCCTCCCTCCCCCCCTCTGTCTGTCTCGCTCCCCCTCCCTCCCCCCTCTGTCTGTCTCGCTCCCCCTCCCTCCCCCCCTCTGTCTGTCTCGCTCCCCCTCCCTCCCCCCCTCTGTCTGTCTCGCTCCCCCTCCCTCCCCCCTCTGTCTGTCTCGCTCCCCCTCCCTCCCCCCTCTGTCTGTCTCGCTCCCCCTCCCTCCCCCCCTCTGTCTGTCTCGCTCCCCCTCCCCCTCTCTGTCTGTCTCGCTCCCCCTCCCTCTCCCTCTCTGTCTGTCTGTCTCCCTCTCCCCCCCTCTGTCTGTCTCGCTCCCCCCTCCCTCCCCCCCTCTGTCTGTCTCGCTCCCCCTCCCCCTCTCTGTCTGTCTCGCTCCCCCTCCCTCTCCCTCTCTGTCTGTCTGTCTCCCTCTCCCCCCCTCTGTCTGTCTCGCTCCCCCTCCCTCCCCCCCTCTGTCTGTCTCGCTCCCCCTCCCTCCCCCTCTCTGTCTGTCTCGCTCCCCCTCCCTCTCCCTCTCTGTCTGTCTGTCTCCCTCTCCCTCTCCCTCTCCCTCTCCCTGTCTGTCTGTCTGTCTCCCTCTCCCTCTCCCTCTCCCTCTCCCTCTCCCTCTCTGTCTGTCTGTCTGTCTCCCTCTCCCTCTCCCTCTCTGTCTCTCCCCTCTTCATGCTCAAGCTCAGTGATTGGTCTCTTCCATAGTAATCATGGAACGGGAGGCAGCCTGGTACTATGGAAAGACCACTGACTCTGGAGTGAGACATCCTATTTTCAAATCCCACCTCTTGTTGCTTACCTTTGTGACTTTGGGCAAATAACTTCTTACCCCCCCCCCCACCAGACTTCAGTTTCCTCATCTGTAAACTGTGAACATTGGCCTAATGACCTTGAAGGAAGGCAAGAGGATACGCATTTATCCTTCTATGTTCTTGTCCACACAGGATCTCACATGATCCTCCTGCTCCCCTCTCCCCCGTCAGGAGGCAGTTGCTCTTTTCATCCTTCAATGGTATTCTATATACCCCTTGTTTGTTATTGTCTCTAGATATACTAAGAATTCTCTTTCTTTTTTGTTATAGATCTTTATGTGGTAGAAAATATTTTGCTATCATGTCAGTTTTTCCTCTTTCCTGTCTAATATTCTGCCTTGATTTTTCTGGGGGTGTATTTTGTCTGTTTAGTCATTATCTTTTCATCTCTGCCTTCCTTTGTCCTCTCCCTCATTTTCCATTCTTTTTCTTGTGGTTCTTCTCTTCTCTGGATGCCTTTTCCCTACTCCCCATAGGCTCTGAAATCTTCATGCATTGTTTCTCTTTCAAGTTTTTCCAAGTCTAGAATCAGAGGCTCATACAATGTCAGAGACTGTTAGAAGCTTAGAAAGGTCATCTACTCCAACAGTTTCATTTTGGACTTGAGAAAATAGAGTTCCAATGGGCTCGGTGACTTGCCCAAAGTCACACAGGCTATAAACAGTAGAGATGGGTCCTGTGATTTTAAAACCAATATTCTTTCTTTTATATTCTGCCCTCTGAAGACCAATTTAATCCAGTATGTTAGAGATAAAGTTGACCAGATAAGAAGGGAAAA
>NC_133665.1:165503945-165576445 GCF_037893015.1 Macrotis lagotis
GACCTCAGAATCATCCATCTAGTACAGATCCTTCATTTTTCCTCTGAAGAAACTGAAGTTCTGGGAAACATAGTGTGTTGGCTAAAGTGATTTCACTCTCTACTAAAATTCTATTTTTCTCTCATCATTGCATAGAGATGATATTGGCCTTGTAAAATCCTTAATATTATGGTCTTGGACACATCCTGCTCATTTGGAAAATGATTGAGAAAGGATCAAGTGATAGACTATTCTTATTTGATAAAGACCAACCTTGCTCTGCTTGGGAAGGCTCTATTGAGTGAGGTATTTTGGTAATAAATTGTTCAGATGCAGATATACTCAAAGACTGTGTATCATATTATAGAGAAATTGAACTCTGCAGTTTTGTAAGAAATGCTCACGCCAAAGAACTCATAAGATCTTTAAGTAAGTATTTACAATATCCTCACAAGCCAAAACTGATTTTATTTGACCTCTCCATAAGAAGGGCTAGTGCTTATAATTTTTTATACTAATAAGGATGGATTTGAATGATACATCCATACTATCTATTGCAGGGGCATAATTTTGTAAGGTTATAAGTACAAACCTTTGGTTATAGAACAGATTAAACTATATTGGACTTTCATATATGGGATTGATCTATTATCATTATTCTGTGAGATAATGAGTCATGAGAAGGAGGATGGGACCAACTTTTCATGTATGTATGTTGATGAACATTTGGACATGAAGCATATTCAGGAAAAGAAAGGAAGGGAGAATCTATAATGTACTTAGAGAGTACTGACATTTTCCAACTATTCTGTTGCAACATATGATATGCAAGTCTTCAATTTGGAATACAAATGTTTCAATGTCAAGACTGGGGAATATTGTTTCATCCAAATGAATTAATGAAATTATGACATTATTTCCTCATTTTTAACTCTTTGAAATACCTATGTATATAAAATTTGTTATGCAGGATGACTGAAATTATATCAGATATATGCATATGTATGTATAGAGAGGTGCAATATGGTGTAGGAGTCAGAGTTCAGGATTTGGATTCAGGAAATGATGGCTTCAAATCTGATCTCAGATTATTTCTGTTACCCTTACCAAGTCACTTATCCTATATGTGACTTAGACAACTCTATAAGACTTGGTTATTAAATCATAGGAATTGATGGAAGGAATTATTGAAGTCAGCTAAAACCAAGTGAAACTTCTGATATTATTTCTTATTTACTTTTTCAATAACCAGAGAAAGTGTCCTTGCCCTTATTTCTTTTTATGTGATATTAAAATATAATCCAAATTACTAAATCATGCTTGATGATAAATGCAAAAATACTATGTGATACTTACAATGATGAAACATTGAGAAAGTGAAGACATTCAGTCTGATTTTCCTTGCTATTTGACACTCTCAGTCCATCCAAAAAGTTCCAGACATAGATCAGGACCAGATGCCAAATAGTTTCTTTGCTTTGATTTTATTGTTGTCAAAGTGATTTCTTTCTGGTAGCAAATGAAAAGGCAATTAAAAATGACTTCACAAGACATTTTCCCACTAATAAACACTTTATCCAAGAGTCCTTTGTCATTTCAAAAGATGGTCATTACAAAACCTCAGCTGGTTTAATTTAAAATTCAAAATGTTTTCATTTCAGTTGAATGCAGCCAGCATTTAAGTATGTACTATGTGTACAAGGCACTATCTTTGTTCTTGAGGTTACAAGAATGAATTCATACCATCAGTGTAGAGGTTTCCTCTAAGAAGGAAGAATGACCATTCATGCCTACCTATCTACTGGGCATCCAAGTTCTCCTGTAAGATACTCACAGAAGATCCACTGAATATGTTGGGAACTTAACTTTCTTTGTGTATCACAAGAATATTACTGGACCACATGGTCTCCCTGGGTTATCCATTGCTTCTCTTGTATAACCAGTTAATCTCATTTTTGAACCATACATTTTTGATGGCATGTATGTTGCTAGCTTGGTGGGTCAGTTGGCATTAACCGCTTCATCTCTAATTTCATATGTATTTCTGCTTGCTCAAAGTCCACTATGCATTTGTCCATTTTCTGCTGTGTGATATTAATTTTTAATTCCTTTGAAATGGCAATGTTTCATGATTTGCAAATCTATGACAATCGTAGAATATTAGTATGAAAAATACAGTAAATAAAGGAGTTTTCTAATCTCCCAAAGGCAATCAAATCAGTTCTCTTCCTGAATAATTCTGAGTCCAACTCACTGTCCATTCCTACTTCTATTACTATTGGCAGCTGATGGTGTAATAAAGAGAGTTCTGACTTGGAGTCAAGAAATAATGATTCAGATATTTCTGGCTATGTGACTTTAGACAAGCCATTTAACTTCTCTTAGCCCCTGCTTCCTTGATTTTAAAATGGGGATAATGAAAGTGTCTGTGTAACAGAATTGCTGTTTGGATCAAATGAGATAATATGTGGGGGGAAAACAATTGGCCTAGTGCCTGGAGCTGGTAGATAATATATGAATGTGTATTTCCCTACTCTCTTCAATCACTCCAAGATACATGTACAGATGGAATAGATTCAGAACTTGTTCATCTAATTATATAATATAATCTGGATAATTGCTATTCTTTATTTCTGGATTTTTCCTATACAGATGATTAGAGTAAATGTTGGATGGTTATGTATCTCTTCTAGGTATTTTTGCAGCATTCCAGGGCTTATTGTAATCATCATAATACAATCCATAAATTGCAGTGTCTAAAGGGTGTCATCATCTATAGCAAATGTATTTTTAATTTATAGTCTAAATTTGATTTCCTCCAAAAAAGTGACCACCACTGGTAAGCATACAATTCCCTATTTCATGCCTCTCCTGATATTTCTGATAAGAAAGTCCCTATTATCTTGGCTATATCTTTCCTGAAATTTCAAATTATCTAATGGATGAATGTGAGGTATCTTGTAAGAAGGGAGCCTTTAACGTGATGTTGTGCTCTGTTGAATCAAATACTTTCTTATGATCAATAATTCAATAAATATTTATTAAGAACTGATTATGTACAAGTTTGATATAAATTAGAATACAAACTCAGTCTCTATCCTCAAGGAACTTAGGACCTATAGGGAAAGACAAAACTCAAAAGGAAGTTTAAAAGCTGGGGAGGGACCTACCCAAGGGATACCTGAAGTTTTAATCAAATAGTTATTAATGATACCTGAAGTCCAAATCATACAAACCTGATGATGGAAAAAGGTCAATGACCTAGAAAGTTCAGATTTCAACCCTTTCTCTATGAAAGAAAACTTGGAAAGGGGTTAGGTGCTTCACTTTTCAGCCTCCAATCAGAGGGACAAGGAGACTGAAAGAGTTGAGTGCTGCATATTCATATTGAATCTTTCAGCAATGATGATGATTTCAGATGACCAACCTATTTTGTATGAAGTTCAAACCAAGCAGAACCTCAGTTTGGAAGGGAAGAATTAGCTCAATGTTACAATATTCTCCATCTTTCATCATTATTTATAAAAACCTGCCTGTTCCTTACTATTATTATCACTGAGCATGACCTTACTGTGTTGATGTGGGTGTAGTTCATTCTCAGAACAGTCAGGACAAATTTAGCATTTGTATCAATAATATTGATGATTGCCTGGTTGCTTTTGAGATGGAGAGACATTAGTAAGGTCAGAAATTTTTCCCATGCTTTTTTGCCCCATCCTTCAGATACCTTGTGAATCCACCACTCAAAACCCTCACAATTGGCTTACCTCCTGTCCTGATCATTACTGTCTATTCATGCAATATAATCCAGCTGCTCTCCACATTGAGTACTGTTCCTTTCTCTTCAAAAAACACAACCAAGACTTTGACATAAGAGTGGCAACTCTAACATCTTCAATGTTAATTTAAGTATGTTAGACAAATATTTTTCCATTTTTCTTCTATTTTTGTCCTTCCATTGTTATCCTTAAATGAAATCAAGCTGATTGTTTTGCTCTGTTGTTTTCTTTAAACTTAGTTTAATTTTTATTGCTCCTGTCCATCTTATGGGGCAATGTTGTTCACAACTTTCTATTTAATTTAGAGATGGAAGTATTATTGAATTATTTGCAAAATATTCTACCTCTTCATCATCTATATCAGAAGTTGATGAAAAATTTTCCATTATTTTCTTGGGGGCCTATTGTAAATGCTTATCATGAGCACTGAAATCCACAGCAATCATGAAATAATGTCTCTTTTTGCTTGGGTGTATGATTTTAAAAACATTCATGATATTTTTTTATCTCCTATGAGAACATGAGTAATCCTTCCACATTAGCTGCTATCTCATTCTTTCAACTTATTTCAGTTATAATGAGAATATCAAGATTAATATGAAACAAGTCCTACAGGGATTAAATCTAATTGATCACTGGATCACATTTAGAATGTCAAAAGCTTAGTTCAGCTTTATAAGTGAGATAAAACCTTCAATTTTTAGCACTTTATGTTCACTTTTTTTACATTTGGCATTGGTACTACAGAAACAAAAAGAGGCTGCACAAGGCTGTAAATTATTTTTTTTTTCTTATTTCTTTGCTTTATGTGTTTCCCTAGACAAAGAATTCAATATCAAAAAGTCAGCATCCTGACAATTAGCTTTTCTGTCCTCACATAGGCAGGTCCTCAGTCTCATTTCTAAGAATTGGAACCCAATCTTACATGGTAGAAGGTTCTAGAGTTGTTGCTCAACCAGTGTGGACTCTCTAGTCTCTTAATTGTCTCTTAATTCATACTGACCATTATTTAAAAAGAAAAAAAAGTCCTGAACATTTTAACTCTTTACCAGTTCTAACATGTAGGTTAAATAAAACAATCTTCTAAATTTTAGCATTCATTAAAATAAAAAAGAGAGCCTAGAGGCACCCCATTACACAAAAAAATTAGGCATTGGAGAGGGGATGTAGAAGAATGAAATGATGGGGATCCAAAGAAAAAAACCCCAACATTTCCTATAGCCATAAGTTTGGGATCAGTTGCTGAGCAGATTGCTTGCTTCACAATTAAGCTCAATATCAAAAAAGAACTTCTGTCCTGGTAACCCCAGTTCTTATTCAGGCCTGACAATGAATCCAATATTTAAATAATCAGTATCATCCCCACTATCCTCAAAAAAATCTATTCTTCTCTTCTGATAGATAATCAAGTTCTCATTCATTGTTATTGTATGTAATAGCACACATGAAGAATTTCATTTGCTATTACTTGGGGTAGTAAAACTAAGTCCTTTTTGGTTGCCCTCCCATTTAAAAATCATCCTTATATTTTCTTAGAATTAGTTTCAAGCCTGTATTCCATGTAAATTATGGGTGGGGAGATATATATATATATATATATACATATATATATATACATATATGTATGTATATATACATATATATGTATGTATATATACATATATATATATATATAAATGTAAATGCATATATGTATGTAATGCTCAAAATCTTCATAGATTATATCAGCAAAAGGTAAATGTGTGTCAAAATTTTGTCCATAAAAACACTTAGTCCATTTTAAACACCTATTACAGTATGCCAAACACTACAAAAACTATGAATAAACCAATCCCTATTTGCAAGGATCTTGTGTTGTACCAAAGCCATGATCAGATTGTGAGGTGTCTATAACAGTTGCTAGGTATTGATTCATGCATCTCCACATGGGTCTGCTTGAGTCATGCCCTACATATAAATGAAGGGTTTTCAGGTTAAGTTTGAAGACCTCTTTGAAACAGAGGATCCCAACTCACAAAGGATGAACCTTAGATTCAAAGAGGAAATATAGGGAAAAGGTGAAATACTACAAAATTCTAACAGGGTAGAAGACACAAAGAGAATTGAGGTGTTCCTAAACAGAAGGAAAACAACTGGCAGAGAAGGCCCAGAAAGTTGAAAGAACCTTGATAACAGGGAGAAACCAAAAGGAAAGCAAATGTATTAAGTTATGGGAAGAGAGCAACATGTGAGAGGAAGAGTGGTTTGAAACAAAAAATGGACATAACTATAACATGCAAGAAATCTTGATGAGTCCAAGGCCATGCTTTCCTGTTTCATAGGAATCCATTATATCTAAGATGGTGGCAGACCTCCATGCTGTGTTCTAGTCATCTTCCTGTCAAGTTATGAGAAGAATAATCAGATAAACTTTATTATTATTATTTTTTTAAAGAACTTGTCCATTAAATCCCCTATGGCTTTATTCAATAATCCATGACTTCCTAGAACAAATTTTTTTATCTAGCCACTACTCTATATGCTCTCTCCCTCTATGAGCATATATTATCCTTGAAGGTGGGTACTCTATTTCTTTGTATCTCTAGGGTTTAACATAATGCTTGTCATATAATAAGAGCCTAGTAAATCCTTGTCTCTCTGAGAAAGATCAGAGTGTCAGTGATGCATTTTCCCTCAAGAAAGAGACTGGGGACCCTTCTAGTAGTGTTGTGATGAAATTTAAAGGAAGCACTTTGAAGCATGTGTAGATAGTTTATAACTGGTTAGCGTTGACTGATCTTGTGGAGAGAGGTCCTTTGAATTAGGAGTGACAATACAGTCAAGGATCAGTAAATAAATCCAGTCACTAAGATCTTAGTCAGGGTGCATCACTATGCTTGTTGGTCGTGGTTCCCCACAGTGGAGAAGAGTGGGGAGCCTGCTTCCCTTAGCGTTGTGATGATGTCTAATGAAGTGCATTGACGTGACTATGGAGAATATGTAGACATAATGCAACAGTTTCCAAGTTGCTAACCATAAGACAAATGGCAACCTCTTTGGTTCACTGTAACCACACAACTGGAACTGGAAATAAAGAAACAGCTAGACCACCCTTTGTTTTTCTTTCTCATTTGGGCCCTTTCTCTTGGCATGATAACTTCAGTGAGAGATGATGGAAAGGGGTGAGACCTTGGACCCTCTCCCTATCCGAAGTTGATGTGTGACCCTGAGCAAATGGGCCTCTGTCCTTTCCCCCACTGTATGCTTAGATGATGGAGATTGGCCTTGAAAGGGCAGAAGAGCAACTGCCCAGAGCATTTGAGGATCTAGATGTACAGGAACCCCATCCGTGACTGGTTTCGCAGTCCACCCACAATCAATCCCTTCAGGAACAGGGACCTTAGGGACTCAGCACAGCCTGTAGTTGAGATTAAGCTTCATCCGCAGGTGCTTATGCTGAATTTAGACATAAACTTGGTGTGATTAATGATCTGTAGAAGCTATGCTGATTCCCAGCCTTCTTTTCCCAGACCAAAGAGAATGTGCCCTAAAAATATCAGGGAAGTGACAAATATCTGGACATCTGCCCTTGCTATAGTTTTAAAACAAATTCTCTGTTTTAAAAGGTTTTTGATCATATTTAGTGAAATAAACCTGGAGTACCACTCTTCATTGGGAGCTGACAGTGGAGTTTGGCATCTGGAATGGGGGCTGGAGAAAAGAGAACAAGAGAAAAGAGAACCTCAGGACTAGAATGAAGAGAACCTGGACCCCGAGAATCTTGAGGTGGGGATGAAAGAGCGCAGGGAGTATTCAGGATACTCAGTCATTCATGTATTTTTCAAGGCCCATCACAATGAAGTTCTATCCCAGGTCCTGAGATCGGAAGACAAAAGGGAAATCCTCCGCGACCTAATTTCTCTTCTCCTGGATGGCTACAACATGAAGCAAGAGAAACATACAAAGTACTAAAGTAATTTCAAGAGAAACAAAGTATAAAAGTGAAGGAGCTCCTGGAAGATCCCGTATGGCGGTGCCCGAGTTGTGTCTTGGAGGCTTCTAGTGAGTCTGCAGGATGGACCTTTCCCTTCATCTTCTCCCCCTCCTCCTCCTCCCCCCTTCCCCTCCTTCCCTCCTCGGTTTTTTTTCCCCTTTCCTTCCCCCCTTCTCTTTCCCTCTTCCTTTTCCTCTTTCCCTCTTGCTCTCCCCCTTTTGCCGCCTCCTCCCTCCCCCTCCTCCTCCCACTCTTCCTCCTCCTCCTCCTCCTCCCCCCGTTTCTCCGCCCGCTTCCTCCTCCTGCCCCTGGGGACCAGTCCTTGGCCAGTGGCCCTCCGCCTACTTTCCTGTCTAAGATGGCGTCCCCCATGGCAGCTCAGGCCGGGAAAGTTCTGCGGGCGGCGTGGGCTCTCCGACCGTGCCTCCCCTTGGGCCAGTCCCAGGTGAGTGGGGACCAGGCCGGGCCGAGCCTGGCCCCCCCGATCGGCCTGCGTGCTGCCTGCGGGGTTGCCCCCGCCTCCCCGCCCCATTGCACCCCTTCTTGCTTCCCCTGTGCTGGCAGCCGTGGGGAGCCCCGGAGCTCAGGATGCCTGGGTGCCAGCACCCCTTCCAGCCCCCAACTCCCCCATCCTTTCCTGCTTGCTCCAGCTCAGGCCAGCCCTGGGACTGGCCCTAGAGACCGCCCCCCCCCCCCCGGCCGGCCAGACACAGCTGCCCACTGGGCAGCCACGTGTTCTTACGGAGTGCTCCTGCCTGGGCAGAGCTGGGGAGCGAGGGCCGGCTCCCCGCGGACCTGCCTCCCCCCGCTGGCCCTCGCCTCCTCTGCGTCCCCGAGCCGGGCCTGCCCTGCCCCGAGCCCGTGCGGTCCTGCTCTGCCCGGACTCTGTCCTGCCGGGGCCGGTTTCCTTCCTTTAAAGTCACCGGCTGGAAACTGACATCCAGCCAAGTCCGGGAAACTGAGTAAGGCAAGATGCTCCCGCTGCAAAGGGAGAGAGAGAGGTGCGCCCCCAGCCAGGGCCACTCTGCTGCTCACTGAATCTGCCTTGTTTCGGGGACCCAGGAAAGGCCGAGGCCGGGGGGGGGGGTGCAGAGAGAGACAGACAGACAGACAGACACAGAGAAACAGAGACAGTGAGACAGACAGAGACAGAGACAGAGACAGAGAGAGAGCAAGAGAGAGAGAGAGAGAGAGAGAGAGAGAGAGAGAGAGAGAGAGTGAGAGAGAGAGTAGCAGAAAGCAACTCCTGACTGAGAAGTTCTGACTTGTAAGTAGTTTCACTTTGCACAGGCCACATTGTTTGCAGCCCGGGGTGCAGCAGGCAGGGCGGTGATTTCAGAGTTCACTTACTGATTGCTGAAAGAGGGAAGACAAGGAAGATGGTTTTTCTTCAGCTTTCTGTTAAAGGCAGGTCAGTGGGTGATACAAGCAGATCCCAGAAATGTCCTTGTGCAGTCTCTCATTGCTAATTAATGAGTGCAGAATTAGTGCTCATGCAATTTTAACCAGGACATGCACATTATGGTTTTTTAAGGAAATTAAAAAAATAACTGCTAATGATTTTTGAGTTGCTCTTCTTTTTTAGCTAATGACATCTGCAATCACCCCCCCACCCTTTTTGAGACTTCTATTTTCTTAATAATGCAAATATAAAAAAGAGATAATACTTATAGCTATAATGTGTGACAATAAGGTGGGATGTGAAAAATGATGGAGTTTCTTATTGAATTAAAATTGCTGGAAACTTGTAATAAAGTAAGAATTCTTTATTGGTGAGACTATATGGTGATCAAACCCTATCATTATTTAAGCTTTACAAACATTAACAACTACATTTCTATTGGTTAAAATACATTTGACCAGGTGACATAAAAAGGAAACCTAAAGCAAGTGAATATTCTAGAATATTCTACTAAAATGTACAAAGCTATTGCTGTACATGCTTATGAGATTGTAAGCTCCTTTTGGGCAGGGGAAATATGTTGCCCCCTTTTGTGTTCCCTGTGTAAGCTAACTGGGACTTGAATTTAGAAATTGTTCAATAAAACTTTGTTCATTTAAAGTGAATTGTGCAAAGTTATTTTCAATTAAAGTTGGATAAAGCTTAATGTTGGAAAAAACGAAAGTGATTCTGGACTCAAGGTTTAGAAGTTTCTATTGTAGATACACAAGATTGATACACCATCTCCATCTTATTACTCTGCTTTATATCCATCAAGTTGATTGATTGTTACCCTGTGGGTCCAGAAGGAAAGTTGGAAAGAAAGATAAGAGGAATTCCAAATGAGAAGGATGTTCTTCAAATTCATTTAAAAGAGTATTTAATCTGTCATTCAATATGCATTTATGAACGCCTTGTTGTTACATTTTTAGTTGCATCCAACTTTTCATGACCTCTTTTAGTTTCCTTGACAAAGATACTAGCATGATTTGCCATTTCCTTCCTCAATTCATTTTTACAGATGAGGAAACTGAGGCGAACAAGCTTAAGTGACTTGCCCAGTGTTACACAGATAGAAAGTGTATGAGCTGGCCCTTATGTTCCAAACACTGGAGATGTTAAATACTGGAGACACAAAGAAAAACAATAGAAAAATGTCCACGATCAAGCCCACTGACTCTAGTCAATGAATAAACATTTATTAGGTGCCTACCATGTACGGGCTTTGTTCTGGTGATAAAAATGTGGAATAAAGTAATGAAGTGGAGAAATCAGAGAAGTGTAGCCAGGTGAGAAATGAAATCTCTTAGCTGAGCTCTCTCCTTAAATGGCTTATTAGAGTTCTTGACTTCATCTTTGTATCAGAGGGACAGTAACTTAAGATGAGCTCGAGTACCAAGGCAGATGGGATCTTACAGAGTGAAGAGGGTTTCCTAAAGATCTAAAATGACTTGTCTGGGCCCTTTTAGAGAAGTTCTAGACAAATGCTGCCATCACCTCTGACACATACTAGTTATGACATCCTTGCCAAGTTTCTTAATAACTCAGAGGCAGCTATCATTACAATTGTTACCCTATAGGCACTGAAGAAAAGTCAGGAAGAAAGATAAGAGGAATTCTGAATGAGAAGCACATTATACAAAGTCACTTTAAAAAGTTGTTATTCAATCTGTCAACCAGTAAACATTTATTAAGGAATACATGGAAATATTAATATATATTGGATTGGGACATGCCTTATAAGACCATCTAAATACTTGATCTTTCTTCTGGCATTATCACATTTGACCAGTCCATGGAAAGGGATTTCCCAACAAATTCTACTCTTTCACAACTCTTATTGCTGACATGTTTTTATAGACACACAGATCATAGATTTGAAAGTTTGAAAAAAGTTTGAAAAGGTCTTACTGGGGGGAAAAAGTCTTACTGGTCATTTCATGTAATCCCCTTTTTTCAATGAAAACATGAACTGAGATCAGAGAAGTGATTTTTCCAAAGGCATAAGGATAGTAAGGTCAGATTTGAATTCGAGTGTCCACTTGGTGGAATCTTCATGGTACCATTTATACTCTTGTAAATCTTGTCTAATGTCATATTTCCTTTCTCTTTTGTTTTCAATACTTTATGATTCCTTCACAGAATCTCAGAGGCTAGAGGGACTTCAGAAATAGTTTAGTCCAATTACTAACTGAAAGTGAATTTCCTCCAGCATCTAGAAAGAGTAGTCGGTCTAATTTCTACATTGAAAGGGTCCTTGCTATGATGTCCTGAATCCATTGTCTCCAGCAAAAACTACCCTATGGTATGGATGACAGTAAGTCACACAAAAGTAGGTACCTGGTAGGAATTCTGTAAAGAGGACTATATTCTGTAGGTAGGATCCCCACTGTATCAGCACAATTTTGGCAACTGTACTCTACATTCATCAGTAACACTTTTAAGCCCAGTCTAATTACACCTTCATTTTTTTTCTGTCCTATTACTCACTCAGTTCAATTCAATAAGGAATTATCCAGGGCATCTTAGATACCAGAAATTGTGATAGGGTAAAAGAATACAAATATTAATCTGGAACCTGGCCTTGTTCTTATGAAGTTCACATTCTGTCTATAATACCATATAGCAAGATGAGAAAATACAAAATATTGTGGAAGAGAGAGAGAGAGAGAGAGAGAGAGAGAGAGAGAGAGAGAGAGAGAGGGCTGAAAACTGAGATGAAGGACTCACGTTGAAGATCCACAGACTGGAACATAATAAAAACTTAATAAATGCTTGTTGACTTAATGATTGGTATTTGAGTTGAATTTAGAAAGTAGTGAGGAAATCTGAGAGACTGAGGTGAGGAGAAGATCATGACAGACACAGAGAAGCAGCATCTTTTTGAAGGCAGAAGAGTAGGATGTGACAATAATTTTCTTTGTGAATTTGTGAAATGTGGAACCCCTTCATTTCTACATATTGCATATATGTTATTTCTAAATCCCTATAATATATTGAATATGTTATTTCTATAATACATTTTATATGTTCTATTTGTACTATTTCTCTATAGGTGTGTTATTTCTTTAAATTTGCATCATATTTCATGATATGATATATATGTTATTTCTATAATTTAATTTGCATATGTAGTTTAATGTTATGATATATATATTATTTCTATGGTTTCTATATTACATATTTGTTGTTTCTAAAACTCTATAGTATATTATTATGATTTTTGTATGTTGCTTCTATAATTTTTATAATACATTATATATATGTATATATATATATATATATATATATATATATATATATATATACACACATATGATAAATACTTTGGGCTATAGCTCAGGGAATCAATGATCTCATCCATGGGGGTACTCAGTCCAACAGATTGTAGTCCTCCTCTTCTTTCTGTCCTCATCGTGTCTATGGCCTCCCATAAACTGTCAGTGTGGGTCCAACCCAATGAAATACAGGCTTTCTCTCGATACTTATATATAATAGCATTTTGTATTCTGTAATGCATTGAGTCCTTTATTCAGTAAAGATTCTTGAAATGACAGTGAGAAAAACAAATATTATAAAAGAAAACTGGTTCAACCTTTGACCCTTGCTGTTGTACGTTTCCAAACTACTGATTCTCCTTTAGTTTTCTGCCCTCTCTTAGAGGAGGGGAGGCAGAGGGGGAGGATGGATGCTTGCCTTATAGGAGTGAAGGACCAAAGGTCATGTGCAAGTTTTTATCAGCTAAATGAGGTTACACAAACTGCATTGTAATGTTGCAACCTACTAGCAGCTTTCTTGCCCAGATGAATAAATATTTTTCCCCCTTTTTAAATGAAGTGTAACAGCAATTTCAACAGTTTGAGCAGGTGATTCATTGTCCTTGATTTAGGAGGAAAATGGTTGACCTTTTGTGTCTGAGCCTGATGTGATATTCCCCTCGTTGGCAGCCACCAGAGGAGAGTTAGGGAGGGCAGAGAACACCTTTGTCTTCTGTCTTTGTATCTACCTCAGTAGCACCAACACAATGTACTTTGCATGTAGTGAGTAATTAATAAGTGCAAACTGATTCCATGACTGTAGAATTAATACAATGACATATTTTGATTTAACTAAAGAAAAATTTCCTAATAACTGGAACAACCCTAGTAGCTAGTAAATTCTTAATCACTGGAGGTTTCAAGCCGTAGTGAGACAATCTCCAAGGGGGGTTATAGAAGGGATTTTTGGTCAGGCTAGAGTGTTCAGCTGGGTGCAATGATTTCCCTGCTTCGTGATTCTAATCAAGTCACTTAACTCTCTAGGCCTCAGTTTCCACATCTGTAAAATGAGGTTGGATTGGATTCCTTCAGTGATCCTTTATGGGATCCTTCATGTTCACCACAATTCTTGTTGCATAACAGGTATTTAACATATTTTTGTTGATTGATTCATGCCTTGGAATAATTTCCCAGGACATCTAAGTCGAACTCATTTTACCAGTATCATTTTTTTTTGCAAGGCAATGGGGTTAAGTGACTTACCCAAGATCACACTTCTAGGTAATTATTAAGTGTCTGAGGTCGAATTTGAAGTCAGGTCCTCCTGACTCCAGGGCCAGTGCTCTATCCCCTGTACCACCTAGCTGTCCCTCAATATAATTTTATTAACATTTATCTATATGCATATTGATACATAGATCAATTGACCCATATCATATATCTATCTCTAGCAATTATCTATTTTATTTGTCGCTACCTATTTCTATCAATAATATAATAATAAATAACCGACGCCTACAGAACGCTTACGTACAATGTATTATACTGTCTTTCCAATCATTATCTTATTTGATTTCCACTACAATTATGGGAGGCAGGTGTTATTATTATTATTATTATTCCCATTTTCCAGATGAGGAAATTGAGGCCACCAGCGCAGTGGTGAGCTGTCCTATCATTTTCTGGTTCTTGATGGAAAGTTCTCCTCAGAAGGCCTTTCAGAGATAAATGCAGCTCGGTTCATGGATATACTTTTATGTAAAGTTCTTTTGAACCTTGCTCCAACCTACCTTTCTGGCCTCACGATAGTACATTCCTCCATTTCATGTGTATTGGTGTTCACACAAGCCCCTCTCTAGACTATTTCCTATATCAGTAAAACATTCCCCAAATCCAGCAAGAATTGATTCTGACTCCAAATCTGATCTTTCCTAAAGCAGCTGAGGGATATTCATGGTCCCTTCTATCTCCCCCACCCCCATCTTTTCTTCTTTTTACACATCTGACATATTATTTCCCCTCCTCCTTCTTCTCTTCTCTTCCTTTCCCTGTTCCATTTGCATCAGTGGATCTCAGTCACCCTTTGTCGGATCTAGTTTGATTTGCTTCACTTGAATAGCAAGTGGGACCTAATGAAAAGTCCTCCAGGGAAGCGCCAGGTGACATATTGACGAGTCCAATGAATGATCTGGTTTGGACGAAGAAAAACCCTCTTAATCTATAGTTAGGGAAGAAAAAAAGATTCTGCTAAGAAGAATCTACTATCATTTGATATTTACAGAGGCCAAATGAGATGGAAAACTGAAGCAACTTTCAAAAAGATGATTTTAATTCCCTATTCTTGAATACCTGTGCAAACTGGCTATTAAAAGGAAATAGAAATTCTTCTGGAGGACAATCCTGGTTTACTGTCCACATTCATTAAATTCATTGAATTATTTTTTGTTCCACATAGTTAGTACATTGCATAGAGTGTAGGCCTGGAATCCAAAAGACTTTTGTTTGAATTCTGCTTTGGACACTAGTTGTATGACCCTGAGTAAGTCACTTAGTTTCCCTTAGTCTCAGTTATCTGTAAAATAAGAAGGAATAAATGAAAGGAAACAGGCATTTTAAAATAGCTACTATGTGCCAGGCATTTTACATGTATTTTTCTCATTTGAGCCTTTTAACAACCCTGTGAAGTATTATTTCCATTTTTACAGTTAAGGAAACTGAGGCGGACTAAAGTTAAGTGATGTGTCTTGGATCACAAAACTAATAAACATTCATGGTTGGATTTGAACTCAGTTCTTACTGATCCCAAGCCTAATGCTCTACCCACTGCTTCATTAGCTAGTTGTCTCTTCTTCCCTGAGTTGTTGTAAAGATAAATGTGGTAACACATGTAAGGTACTTTGCAAAACTGAAATTATACATACACCTACATGCACACACATACATACACGCACATCCGTATTTACATATGGATGCATATGTATATATTTATATCCACATTATTATATAATGAATGAAAAAACACAGGAGAGTTTCAGGGTAATTGATGATCATTTATTAATTGGACTAACAATAAATTGATGGTCAGTGGTTTCTCTCAGGAAACCTAAGACAAAGACATGGAGAGACTGAAAGTCTTAATGTACTTTTGGAAAAGGGAATGCCCCTGTGAAAATTAATCCCGATCAATGAACATTTCATGAAGAGGCGGGCCAGATATCTTCAACTCCTCCTGCTAAGGATACAGCTTATCACAAGACTCAATCACTTCCAGCAATCTGGACAGGGCACTATCTCTTCATCCAGACTGCTCTTTTTTTTAAGAGTTGAGTCATCCTAAATTTCATGTCCTTGGGCAAGAACTCACCCAGACTGGTTTCAGTTTATTTGCTAAACAGAAGTAAGGTCTCCTAGCAGAGACCTACTCAAGATCTTGTAGCATGTTCTCCTAGGGTGGACAGATTTGGACTCTGCATGATATAGGCTTCTTTCCCCTGTACCATGACATGTCTTTGCACATGATGATCATGTCATGATCCTCTAGGAAAATAGTCATAATATTTATGGGTGAAGAAACATCCTCTTAGAAACTTAGGTATTATGAGCAAAATATTTCTAAGAGTTGGTAGGGACCCCGATAGCCAACTAGTCCAACCCCAACCTTCGTTGACTACATTCAGCTACCTCCTGCCTTGACCTTGGTTCTCTGGTCTAGGTCCTGGCTGTGTGGTACATTGCAATTGCTAATCCACTCATAGAATACTGAACATTTGCTTTGAATTTATTCATGGACTTCATTATATACTTGCTGACATAAATAGTGGCTTTCATTATCTCAAAAACTACTATTTATCTAAGAAGAAAAGATAAGAAATTTCTCTGATACTTAGAGAAGAATCTAAAATTTATGGAATGAAGTGAACCAAAGGGCAAATGCTGAAGGTCAACTAAATCCTTCATGTTAACATGGTTCTGAACATGCAGAATTTCCTCTTACTTTCAGCGTGGACTTTGAGAGATAATCATGAACAGCCCAGTTGTATGGGATTTAAAAAGTGTGTTTTCTACTTGTCTCAGATTGCCAAACAAATATTCAATTTTTACCCTCCTCCAAGGAATAGCACAAATAGGCCTATAATGAATACTGTTTAATGAATGGACCAAGTATTTACAAGGTCAGATTTCTCTTTTTAACAAAGCTAGAACTTTTTTTAAAATGAAAATATACAAGATGGGAAAGTTTTGGAGTCTTAAGGGTACAGCATCAGAATTAAATGTCATGTAAATCCTAGCAGTTGGATTATGTGGGTAGCAGTTAAGCTAAATTCAAAGGAGTTCCTCTTTAGGAGGATAAATTGCTTAGCCATGGCAAGTCTTAAAATAAAAAAAATATATATATTTATTAAGTGTTTTGTGTAGACCATGGATTTTCTTAAGTTCTCAGGGAGACAGTGGAAGGGCGAACAGAGAGATAGGTATTCAGGGTAAATTGGAGGTACTATCAGAAGGAAGGAAGTAGCATAGAGGGAGATTAGAAAAGTCATCCTACAGAAGGCTGGATTTGAATGGACACTTGAGGCAAAACAGGGAAACCAGAGGCAAAGAGAGGGAGTACTTCAGTCATGAGCAGTAGCCATGAAAAGCCATGGAGTAGGGCGTGGGATACTATGACTACGGAACACAGAGAAGGATCATATCCATCAATCATGGAGTATGAGGAAGGGGAAAAATATAAAATGCCTGGAAAGATAGGAAGAAGCCAGGTTATTAAAAGGCAAACAGGGGAATATTTATATTTGATCCTGGAGGTAATAGGATCTATCTACCAAATCAATAAGTGACTGGTAACCATCATCAGTGTGTTCATACTCATATAACTGAATTTTTCCCTTGCTGAGACCTGACAGAGTTTGTCCTCCATTGACAAAACTTTGCAGAACTCAGGATTACTTCCATGCCATCATAAGGCACTGGAGTAGGGCTTTAGAGAAGTGTTGCTACAACCACTTGAAATAGAAATGTTTTTTCCTTAATCATGATAATGATGAATTGATGATTATAAAACATCATTAAGATTTGTAAAATTCTTTAAATATATTACATCATTTGAACCTTGCAATTCCCTACTCAGTAAGTTGCTATTTTTAATTTCTATTACTCTCATTTTATAGATGCAGGACCTGAGTCTGAGAGCATTAAATGGCTGACCAATGTCAAATACTTGGTTTCTGAGTAAAGGTTTGAATATTAAATCAGGCCCTCCATTCACTGCTGTACCTGATTTTCTTTTCTTATTTCAATAATACCCTATGTGATATAACTGAGTAGCCTATGGCTCGAATGCTTTCACATTTTCTCCATTCTTAGCAATGACATCTTTCCCGGTACATCATAGCTACTACTTTTTATTCTTTCTTTTCTTTGTTGAACTGGACCCTGTATCATCCTTTTCTCCTTCTTTCTTTTCAGAAACCTCTGTCTTCTGCCCAAATAGGGTCTTCTCTTTGCCTTTAATCCTTAAGTCAACAGGACTATTAATGAATAACTTCCAATGTGAATGACTGGGGGGAGTATTTCATTTGTCGAACATTCATACCTTGGCAGTGGTCCATTCCTATTTAACTTAAGTATCCTACACTGCTTCAAGTCATACAATCCTCATTTGTATGACGAATTTTCTGACCCCCTCTGATAGCTAATGTCCTTCCTCTCTACCTGCCTCGTATCAAATGATATAGATGGTGGTTCTTCCTTATACATGTATTGTGTTGATGGCCATTAGTACACCAGATACTCCCCTGATACTTTCATTGCAAGGTGAGATCCTTGAGGATTATTTGTCTTTGTATCCCTAGCAACTAGTACCATTCTCAATCATTAATAGGAAATTAAACGTGCCAGTTAGTTGATAGATTGCAAGGGAGTCTCAAGTCTTTATTTCATAGAATTTCTCAAAGATGTCCCTTTGTCTTCTTCCCACCCCAACTTTATAGCTCTATTACTAGAAAAGATTGAGACTACAGTAAATAAGAAGAGTATATATGAATTGGAAAGGGGAGAAAGGGAGGAGGGACAAATTTCACAGGATGACCAACTTCAGAAGTATTTTCCTGAATAAGAGTCCTAAAAAAGAAGTCCTTTAGTGCCTTCTCTTCTCTGTGAACACTCTTAGATCCACAGACTTACTTTCCTTAGGTATTGTTAGGGACTTTTCTGTTTTTCATAGGTAATTTATCTGTCCATTTTCTTAGGTAAACCAAATCCTTCTGGATGCCATAGTTGCTTTTGGGTTTCTGGACTTTGAAAGATTTATTCAGGTAATCCTCCCATATTGAGAAAGAGATTGGGAGACTCACCTCAACCAAATACTAACTGATAAGCAACCCAGAAAAATATATTAAAAAAAATGAAATCTTTAAGATTGTTTTCACTTCAGCAAGGAAGCTATTAGTGGTGAGCACTTCTTTACGGAGCATTCACACAGAGACATTCTGATTTAAAAAATCATTAAAATGGATAAATCTAATGAACTGAAAAAAGAAATAAACTTTAAAATTGTATTTGTGCCTTTAAAATAAATAATAAATGTAGTCTCCCTCCCTGAAAGAAAATGTAGCATTAGGCTATTTCTTTTATATATATATATAAATAGAATGAAACTTGGCATTAGATCCAAAACTTTGAAAGAAATTCTCCTCCCTTATCTCTAAAAATACACAGGACAGCTAAAAGCTACTTTGGTGAATACTAATTCTTAGATGAGAATGTTAGGCTGTTTCCTGACCATTCTAGAGATAATTTTACATTGATTATTAATTTATTATGCTTTATCATTAAAAATTCTAAAATTTAGAGGTATATGTTAAGGGGAATATCTTTTCTATTCTTAAAAAATAGCTGATTTGGGGGCAGCTAGGTGGAATGGTGGATAGAGCACCAGCCCTGGAGTCAGGAGGACTTGAGTTCAAATCCAGCCTAAGACACTTAATAATTACCTAGCTGTGTGGCCTTTGGCAAGTCACTTAACCCAGTGCCTTGGAAAAAAAACCTGATTTCTATGGTGCAATAAAATTAGTATTTATTAAATCCCAACTGTGTGTAAAGAGCTACAAAATGTTGGAGGAAAGAGGAAAAGATAAAATATGACTCTCATTCCCCCAAAATTAACATTTAATGAATGCAGGAGGGATACAACATGTTTTCAGAGTCATATACACACAGGCATTTGTGGAATGAGTGAACATTAACAAATAGGAGTGGGGGTGGGGGAGACACAGGCTAGACTTCCGAAGGAGATAGGACAGAATTGAGCCTTGAAAGATTTTACATACTAAGATTCTAGGTACTAAGTGTCACTCACTGTTATCTTTTATATATTTAGCCCATGTTTATTGTATTGCCTTTCCTTATGAAGTGGATAGTGATCTGATTTTGGAACCTGAAACACCTGAGTTCAAAATCCTACCTCTTCCTTAGTACATCTTCTGACTATATAGTTCTGGGCAAATAATTAACCTCTTAGTGTCCCAGGCAAGACTTTAAATTACAAAAGTGGGGCTGATTTTCATTGGTGGTAGGAGCTACTGTATCCAGGAGTTGTCTAAACCAATGAAATCACAGGTACAGTGCCTATCTTAATTCCTGTGTTTGCACCCCCCCTTTTTTTTTTGCTTTTTGCAAGGCAATGAGGTTAAGTGACTTGCCCAAAGCCACACAGATAGGTAGTTGTTACTGGGCTGAGGTTACATTTGAACTCAGATCCTCCTGATTCCATGTCCAATACTCTATACACTGCATCACCTAGCTGCCCCTGTCTGTCCACTTGTTCTTATACCAGAGTCATTTACCCTTAACCTTGAACCCTTCTTTATAATGAGAAAGAAATATTTAAGAAATTCTTCTTGACTTCATGACCTCCACAGTCCCCCATCCCACCAACAGGATGAGTAAGGCACATTTCTTTTTTGCTCCATGGCCCAGAGTTCCTGAAAGTTATATATGAATAGAGCCCTGGCAAGTCTAGGTACTCTGAGAAAAGCTTCAAGCTTTGGTCTGAGCAGCAGCTAAATTTGGAGGCCCTCCTATGCTATCTCTTTCTTTGGCCACACCAGCTTCCAAAACCTTAATGGGATCTTTATTGGTGGTACCTGAAGAAATCCCAGGTCCCCTTTTTTCATAGGGGAAAACATGAACTTTCTTCTCTCACTTGAGAAATAGTCAATAAAGGGCACATTTCTAATTTATTTAGCCATGGCATTTCATTGGACTTTGGCATTCATAACATATCAATATTCTTTTTGCAAAAGGAAGAAATGCACTCAAAGGTTCTTTCATCAATTATGGTTCTGCAGGTGATGGCACGATCTATTTACCTCACTTAATTTAAAGCCTTTCTTTTTTTTAAGGTCAGGAAAAGATGTGTCTCTTCTGGAACTCTGAAGTCTGTAAAATAAGCAAAATGTCCATAATTTAGGAAAAATTAGTTAATAAAATATGTTGGTTTTAGAGATTACATGGTGGGTCTAGAGATCTGGGAGCAGGCAACTACAGAAGTGAATGTAAGCTATTATAGACTTTGTTTTGTGGGCCAAAATCAGCTCATTTAAAGTAATATAAATTGTTTGACAGCCATAAAAATGTATAGGCGTTTGAAATGCCACTTTAATTCTGAGATAGTATGCTTAGGTGACTAGAGTGCTCTTGAAATCAGGAAGGACTAGATTCAAGTAATGTATGAGACACTCACTAGCTCTGTGATCCTGGGAATACCCTAGTGGACTGACAAAATCATGGCTTCTTTGGCTGGTTACATCACATAAAGTTTGTTTGTCAGAAGCTTTGGATGAGTGTCAAAAATCCAAAACATTATCTGTTTCTACGTTTTAGGAAGGATTTTTGAAAACAATGTTTTCCTATTAAGGAGTTGAATCTGTAAAAGATAAACTTCTATTTGATCAGTGGCTTTTCTGTACTGGAGACAGTTACCTCACTTAGAAAGGAAACTTGGTTTTAGCCTAAAGGGAAAAACACAGGCTTGAATTAGGAGGCACTGAGAGTAAGAATGGTGAAAAGGGGATGAAGCCAAATTTTCTAACCTTTGGCATCCTGGGCTGGTTCCACTCCAGAGACAGCAAGGCATCATGGATACAGCCATGGATGACAGACAAGATCTGGGTGAGAATCCCAACTCAGACTCCAACTGGAGGACCTCAGTCAATCACAACCATTCTCGGAGGTGGGTTTTCTCAGCTCTGAAATGTGGATGATGTCAGTTGGAATCTATAGTCAAGGTTTGCCCAAATGAGATGATGTCTGTCAGTCATTTACAGAATCGTAGCACTAGTAGGAAACTGGCAAAGGATTTGACAATTAATGACTTTACAAAACTTCCAGAATCCTGTTTTTAACTTGGTTTTCTATGACTGCTTAACATCATAGTCAAGGAAGAGATCTCAGAGATCACCTCCACATCACATTCCTCATTTTAGAAATTTGGAAACTGAGACCCAAAAGGTTGAGTGACTTGATTTGCAAATGAACAGATCTGCCATTTTTGGATTCTGTTGCCTTTTAACTGCATTTGACTTCAAATGTTTGGAGCTGTGGCAGCAAGGAGCTGAATTAGGTTGTTTTTCTTTCTTTCTTCCTTCTTCTGTCAATGTCTCTGCCTCTATTTCTCTCTCTCTGCCTTTCTGTGTGTCTCTGCTTCTCAGAGTCATTGTCCCCAAGTCCTCTCTCTCTCTTTCTCAATATGGAGTAGAAGACCTGGATTCAAATTGCTTCTGAGAAGTTCTGGCTGTGTAACCCTGAGTGTTTATTGCTACCCTTCCACTGCTCCAAGACAACCCCCTGAACTGATAAGTTGAACAGCAGATGCCAATTTATATTGATGGTAGGAGTTTACTTCTCTGGCAGTCTCCTTAGTACTGAAATAGTAAGTCTGATCATCACACACACACACACACACACACACACACACACCTGAAGAAGTCTCCCAAGAGAAACATGACTTGATCCCTGTCCTAAAAGGACACCCAACTCAGATCTAGGAATCTATGAAGTTAATAGATGCTTGCCATTCTTTTCCCCAGGTGTGTCCACATCTCCACCTCCTGCTGACAACAACCCAACCTTTTCTATAGGGGCCTGCTGAGCTGCCTTTCGTCATGCACAATGCCCTCCTCCACTCATCCTACCATCTTCATAGTACCTTGTTCTTTTTATTATAAACCCTCAAAACTGATCTTACTCCCCTGTTCTTTATTGTTCATTTAATAATCAGTCCTTGATTACATGCTGATTATTCCTAAATCTCAACTTTATCCTTCCAGAGAAAAACAGAGCTCAGGGTTATGATTCTGATTAGAAAATCAACTGCATTTAACACCATGCTGTATTTTTTCAGAAGGCTTGGAACTCAATATTAACATTTTACTTCCTGATTTAACCTTTGACAAGTTTTCTCAGTGAATACAGTAAAAAAAAAAATGTTTTAACTACAGTACACCTGCACTGATGACTGAAATAAAACATGGCCCTTTCAGAATTTACCCAAAGGCATGGTATTTCCTGGGAAATAGTCATCCTGAAACTTTTTCCTCAAGATGTCTTGGTGTATGGGAAATAATACTGGCTTAGGAGTCAGACACTTAGATTCCCTTCTCAACTATTAAGAAAGCTAAGCATTTGACCTTAGACAACTCAGTTCTTTCAATCTTCATTTCTACAACTTTAAAAAATATTGGTCTTTATTACTTCTGGGGGATATGTATGTGAATTTTATGTATAAATACATATGTATATGAATATGTGAATAATATATTATATATAATATAACAATATATAATATATAATATTAATATATTATATTTATTAAATATAAATATATAATATATAAACTTTTGAGGTCATTCTCTCTAGGTCTTGCATTAATAATTACTAACATCATCTACAACTTTAAGGTTTGCAAAATGCTTTACAATTAATCCTCCTACCAACTTGTGAGGTAGGTGATGTAATTAAGGTAATTGAGGTGGGATGTGGCTGACTATTTTTGCCCAGGGTCACGCAGCTGATAAATGTTTAAGTTAGGATTAGAATTCAGGCCTTTCATATTCCATAGTTCCTGCCCAGAAGGATGTACTATGTCACACAGCTGAATACACTTAACCTGATTTGAGCAAGGAGAGATTTTGAAGAACTGGCTGTCTGTGGGGAAGTTGTCAGTGGTTCCTTGCAGAGGGTGGCACCTTAAGTGAATCTTTTGAAGAAAGGTGGGGAGTTCTCAGAGTTGGAGATGAAGAGGATGGACAATTCGGGAAGGGGGAGATAGGATACTTAGAAATGTAAGTATTTAATAAGTAGCTTGTTTATGAAAATGGTTCTTTAAGTGTGGAAAGCTTTAGAGAGGAAAATCAAATCTGGATTTGGAAGCACAACTTGTAGACTAGTTTTGCTGGGACATAGGTTGCACGAAGATGATCAGTCTAGGTAATAATGGAACTATAGCAGATAGTAAGAAGTTCTCAGAGCTAGGGTGACCTGGGTTCAAATCTTGTTTCTGAAACATCATAGATGTGTGACTTTGGGCAAGTCACATAGACTTAACATACTTTCAGTCTCTATGCTTCAGATAAGTTGCCTAAATCAGTAGAGGGGAATTTTCTGATGTGGGAGTTGCCATATCCTTGAAAATTCTTTTCCTGTCCCTAATTCCAGTCTCTTCAATGGGGCTAGTAAGTGAGGGTCATGTAATGGATAATAGAGTTGTTTAACTATAAAGTGTTAGATGATGTGAGAAAATATCATGGGTATTATGGGAATATTCCAAAGGGGCCTTCCTTTCAGGAAGCCTGGAGAGTCTGTTCTTGGAGGGCTCTGATTATTTCCCACATGGATCTCTGCACAGAAACTCATTTGCTGCCTCCTTGGATTTGTTATGCCAAAATTGAAAGCCCATGGCAAGAAAAGTTTCCTCATAGGGGACCTTCACAAGGAGCAAAGGTTCCTTCACAGACCCCTGTGCCCTAAGGATGTGTCCTTGCTGCTTAATGATGGAGGGCAGGAGGAGAAAATTATACATAGTGTCGACACACACATACAAATTGCACATATGTGTTTACATATATGCATATGTACTAAAGATATAATTGTGGATATCTGATGCAAATACTTAAAATCTCTCTTCTCCCCTCCTCCCTCTATCTTCCTCTTCTCTTCCTCTGTCAGATTTGTGATTCTGTTGGAATTGTGGAGAACAGCATAAATGTTTATGTGTGTGGACACACACACACACAATATCTTAATGCAGTTAAACACAGTTTTACTACCAACCAAAATAAGGCATTTGGGTTTAATGTCCCTTAAATCTTTATATGCTCAAGATCTAATTTTGTAGGCACAGTGCCTACTCACTGAAATTGTGTGTGTGTGTGTGTGTGTGTGTGTCTGTGAGGGAGTGTCCACCATGCTAGGGAAAAGATTACCTCTGTTAGCTGAACTATTTTGTCTTTCTCTCCTGAACACTTCATTTTTAATGATCTGCTTCCTTTGGAAAACTCTCTTCCAAACTGACAAAGTCAGGATTAACCCTAATTTGAAATGCATTTGCTTTCATCTATATATTTATTTGTGCTAGGCTAGCCTAGTGCTCACTTGCAGGCTTTCTGAAGTATGACTGGAGGGTTCATCCTTTCCTGGGGGGACAGTCTTGTATAGCAGTAATATAGACAGGGTCTTGGAAATTCCCTGCTTTTCTCAAGCTTTGGAAAAATAGAGAGATTGGATCAGACTGCAAAAATTCCTTTCAGCTTAAAATATCATTGCAATGTAGGGCTAGTTTTCTTATCCAGGGACTTGGGTTTGAATTCTGCTTTTTTTTATTTGCTACCTGTGTTTCCTTGGGTGCTATTTTAATGCCTTTGACCTCAGTTTCTTCCTTTCTAAAATGTCAGGCTAGTTGATCTTCAAAGGTCCCTTTTACCCCATAAGCTATGAGCTTATGGAAATCTACAAATAATTGCTATCTTCATCAAGTGCATTTGTTGGTGATTAAAAGCACCTCAGTACTCCGTCAATAATCACTTATTAAGTATCAATAGGGTGCCAAGCAAAGTTCAATGAACTGAGTATGCAAAGAAAGGCAAAAACCAGCTTGCCCTTGAGGAGCTTACAGTCCAATGCAGGAGGACATCACCCCAAGGAAGGTGAAAAGTGGAGGGTGGGAGTGTGAAAGTATCCCATATGGGCCATGGTGAAAAGTTCTGGTGGGAGAGCAGATCAAAACCAGATGGGAAATGAAGAGATGGTCCATCTGTGTGGTCTCCTTAAATAGAAGGTCTGGGAAGAGTTCTCTACTTTTTAAGAAAATCTAGTTGAGGATGGTTGTCAAGATGACTCTGACTCCTTGAAAGTAAAATTGCATTCATCTAGTTGGTTGAGGTATTGACCTGGGGGGGGGGGGGAATAAGACTAGAAAGTTGGTTTTATATTTTCCCCCAAAATTTTGGTTGGTTTGCATTTCTCATGGGAACCTTTAATCTCTTCAGCAATGAACATGCCTGGAATTCCTCATCACAAAGCACCCTGAGGCTTGCTTTCAAGGTGAGTGAGTCCCTGACCCACTCCACTATTCCATGAGAGGCCTCAGCCATAATTCCGTCACTAACCCCCCAATCTGGTTTCCTCCCTTGCTCCTTACTGTAAACCTTTTGCCCTATATGCCCGCTTTTTTGGATTTCTATATCTCTAGATTCCTCTCCACCCAGGGGATTGAGTCTATATTTACATAAGGGACATCTGGCTTCCAAGTTCCACTTCAAACATTTATTTACTAGCTAGGTAACTTTGGGAAATTATTTCTATTTCTGTGCCTCAACGTCTTCATCTATATGATGGTAGTTATAATTACTCTGTAAAGTGTTCGTAAAAATCAAATGTATGTCATTTACTCGGTATAAAATAGAGAACCTAGATTTTTGGATGTTCTCTAAATGATTTTTTAGCATAGTAGTATTTAATCTGATGTCTGTCAGACAGTTAACTATTAATTAATATTTCTAATATCAATTAACTATTATAAGTGATCTCCTTTGCAATCCTATGTAGTTTGTTTCACATATTTTAAAACATTTCTCTGCAAAGGGGTCCACGATTTCATCAGACTAACCAAAGGGGATCATGGCTACATTAGCTCTATTATATAATTCTCTTCTTCCTTAAATGAGCAGATCTGTATTCATCTGTTTACATCTTGTATCCTCAAAATCGAAAACCAGCATTTTCTGGGGTGACCCAGCTTTTGTATCTTCATCACCTGTCATTTCTTTGTACACAGTTGGCACTTGTTTGTCTAATTGAGTTGTCTTGGATCTTAGTGCCAATGGCTAGCTAGAGAATAGTGGAATGTTCCTATCAGTTATCATTGAGCATTAGCCAGTTTACTGTAGACTGGGATAAATTAATAATAATTTAATAATAATTTTAATAATAATTTGTAAATTTCCATAGGCTCATTTAATTTTGAGATAAAATAGGGCTAGATTTTGAGTCAGAGGACCTGAGTTCAAATTATGGTAGCACTTTGTGACCTCAGATTTGGCAAGGTTATTTGACTTTTTTGTGATGGGAGTCTTTTAATCTGCATTGGGGGAGGGGAGAGGAGAAAGATCTCTAAAATAATCTCTTAGGACTCTTCCAGAATCTCGAATTTTAAGAAAGCACTGGGGAATCTTAATGGGTCCTCTAATTGCCAAAGTTCCCGAATCTTCAGTACTATTCAGAAGTAAGGGTTAGTAAAGAATTTTGGTTAATATGCTACTGAGTAACAGTATTTTCTGCCTTTCATTAATGAATAACTTAAAAGTACTCAGGACTTGTCTGGATCCCCTGCATTGACACCACTGTAAATAGAATAATTTGTATTTCTTATTTTAATGAAAGTGACTGTGAATAAATGATAAAAATGTAATTACAAGAATCCCATAGATAGTGCATCTCTTTCCTTCCCATGTGGAAAACCAGTGATTTCATTATTTCTCTTAGGAGTTAGTTAAATCTGTGAGATCCAGAGGAGATTAAAATAGAGCAATCAAGGGTGTGGGGGAGGGTACAGAGAGTTGAAAGTTATCAGGTGCTCCTCTCTTATGACTGTGGACTTACTGACCAACCTAGAGAGGACTTTTCTTGGTTATCTTTTCATTAACCCAATCCTGGGTACAAGGGACTATGGGGTATAGCATGTCATCATATATAATGTCAGATGGAGTCAATGTGTCACTTGAGTTTGCTTAACTATTTTTCTGTGTCATAGGGGAGGGCTCCATATGATTGTTTGGAGGATATATTCAGAAATTTTAAAATTTCTGTAAATTTTGTAAAAATTGTAAAAGAATTCTGTAAATTCTGTAAATTTCATGTAAAAATTAAAGGCATTAATGAAATCACAATGATCAATATTTCTAATAATTGCTTTTCTAAATAAGGTACAGTATTTTGAGGGTAGATAAAGGGAAAGAGAAAATCTTTTCTCTCTCTCTCTCTTTAAAAATTATACTCTTGGGGGAATTGAAACCTCACTCTTCCCAGTAAACATATGACCTGAATTCTTTTACATTGCCGTCATCTTAGTGTTCCGTGCCAAGATGCCCTATGCGTCTGGCTTTTGTATCTTTAGTCTGTTCTGGTTTCTATTAAGCATCTCAAAATAGGTTGTCTTGCAGTTTGACAGGTAGCAATTGGCTTTACACCAAGGCTCTGGGAGGAACCTGAGAGGAGGAAGATCTTTCAATGGATGACTACAGAAGATTCCATTATGTTTCCAGTTCACAGAGTTGCAGATACAAAAATCCTTGACATGAAACATGTTGAAGAAGATGTAGGATTGAATATCACATGACTAGAGATGAGGGATACTGATCCTGGTACCAAATAAATTGGGAGGATTGAATTTAAAATTTATTTGGTCTGACTGATTTTCCTTTATGGTCAGCTAGTTTGTTCCAAACTACATATTTTAGTTAAAACTTTCAGAAAAGTGATCAAAATGTTGAATTGATTTTGTTTAATTGGAAAGGACCTTAGGATGTAGAAAACTTCTCCTTTTTTTGTTCATAGATAAGTAAAATGAGGTGATGCGCCTATCAAGATCACATAGTCAATAGCATTTATCCTGACAAACTGGCTGTTTTTGTCTGCTTTAGAAACTGCCTCAATTTACTAATCAGTTAAATGAGGGTCATACTAAATGATCTCTAAAGTCCCTTTTAGTTGTAAAATTCTGTGATTCATTGAAATATGGCCCTGGGTTACTGACTTGAAGCATTCAAATGAGAAAAAGAAGATTGTTTTTCCTCTTACTCTCACCCCAAAGATCATTGTGAGCATGTTTCCTCTATAAACCCTGCCCCACAGCTTCCTTATCTCAAAGTCCAGTTGTCTGACTTGTAGCTCAAAGGCATATTGAGACTCCAACTTGTTCAATCATCTTCATATGGGCTATCTATAAGACCTTGGTTTGTCTGTAAGGTTGTCTCTTGATCCAAAGGTACATAGACAAGAGATTTTGTACTCTTTCAGTTGGCTATAGAAGTTGTAAGTTTGCAATGAACTCTGACTTTGGAATTAGAGATTGTTAACTTTGATGTTACTGCTATGGATAGGCTGCTGGATCACTCAATTATAGTTTAGAGTTGGAAACAATTGGAGGACACACCTGCATTTATAAGAACTTATATCTACAGGTAGAAGGGACTTCAGAGACCTTCTTGAACAAATCATCCTCAACAAATCCATCATTTTAAAGAGGATCAAACTGAGCTCCAGAGAGGTGAAGGGTCTATCTTGGGAAACACACATAGGAAGTAGGGAACTGAGCCCTAAAGACGTGAAGGGACATGTCCATGATTTATACATCTAGAGAGTGAGATAGGATTTTTTTTCTATTTTTTTCAGTTTTTCCTTATCATGTCCAGGAGTTTGTTCATTATGAGACACAGCCTCTTTTGGGTGAAGAGAAGGGAATAAGCATTTATTAAGTTTAGATTATATACTAGATATCGTGCTAAGCACTTTAGAGCTTTTACTGATTTGATTCTCAAAACAACCCTGGAAAGTGTTGTTGCTATTTCTATTTTTATAGATGAGGAAACTGAGGTAGACAGAAATTAAGTGATGATATGTTACATTAGGGCAGCTCTAGTGGAATAGAGCACTAGCCTTGGAGTCAGAGACTTGTGACCTCAGATACTTGCCACTTACTAGCTGTGTGACCTTGGGCAAGTCACTTCACCCTGATGGCCTCACATCCAGGGCCATCTCCAGTCACCCTGTTTCATTATCTGGCCACTGGCCTCAGATGGCTCTGGAGGAGAAAGTGAGATTGGTGACTTAACTCAACACCCCCTCAATCAAATCCAATTCATGTCCTTAATGTCATGGTCTTCTTCAAGAAGGAAGGACAAACATTCCAGGTCATATAGCTAATAAGTGTCTGAGGCTGAATTTGAACTTAGGTCTTCCTGCCCCCTAGGCATAGTATCTAACCATTTAACCCCTTAAATACTGTCTTTAGAAGTTAGGATGATTATACAACCTCAACAATACAAAGTGACAGGTTTCACTCAGATTCTGAATAACAATATTTATTTTATCCATTTAGCCAATAAATTCCCCTTCCCACTCAGTGCTTAAAATTCCCCAGTACTTGAAGGACTCCCCACTGCAATTTCTCTGAAACAGACTGTTCTTTGGTATTTTAAAATGTACCACTGAGATCTGTGCAGGATAATGTGAAATCAAGTGGTTGTTAATTTTTCATTGAAACTTGCAGAATAACTGTTTTCTCTCAGTTGGTTTCAAAATGAGGCCTGTTCAGAAATCCAATTAGAGGTAGCTCATATAGTCTTTGTTAAAATTCACATTTCTGAGTTTTGCTTGTTGGGATATCTCTTTAGTAAATTTCATTTAAATTCGAATTGGTATAAAACCATATCACCACAGGTAATAGGCACTCAGGAAGTCTTAGAGCCAATGATGAATCTGCTTCTACCTCTTCATTCTTCCTGCTGAGCTTTGGTTTACACATAGAATGAGAGATTTAGAACGTGAAGAGATCTGTAGGCCCTCTCATCCAATCAAATAACCAGACAGAGGAGACAACTGAAGTCCAGAATGGGGAGCTGAGATGACAAGGCCATACAACTGCTTAGTGGCAAAGCCAGGCTTAGACCTCTGGTCTCCTAACTCCCAGAGACTGAATACTCCCAACTGGTTGGCTACCAGGCCAATTTGTTTGTTTTATACCATATTTTTACAGTAGATCCTTTTGCTTTTTTAGAACACTTTCTCTTTTCAATGTACCCCTCTACTTCAATGTAATAATTGCCACTTTCTGCTCTTTATACACTATTTCTTCTCTCATCGCTGAACCTTTACAACAGCTTTCTTCCATGCCTTCATGGTAGGGAGCTACGTTCTGTTGGATTGGATGCAGTATGTACAGAAGCACAGAATCTCAAAAATTGGAAGGCCGTTTAGTTTAATCTTTACAGGAAAGATAATTGCCTATGCCATATAGCTAATGTTAGTGCTCATTCGGCCTTTGTTTGAAGACCTGTCAAAGGAGGTCTGATCTCTGATCCTACAAAACCAGTATGACTTCCTGTGAGGCAATCCCTTCTGGAGGAAGTTAAAGAATGGACAAAGAATGCACCATTTGAAAATTCTGTTAGATATTCCCCTAAGATAACCTCTAGCTGTTTGTCTATTTATCCATGACTAGATAACAACCAATTCATGTGCAGAACTGGGCTTCAGAAGCTGACAAAACATATTCCTGCCATGGGAATAGAAATGTTGATTAGAAATAACCAAGCCATAATAGACCTCCCAAAGGGGAGTGTATCTATATGTGGGGAAGGACCACATAGACTTACAAGCAAATTCTATCATGCATTTGATGAAAATTTAATCTGAATATTATATGGTTGTTTAGAAAAAAAAGTAGGAAGAGAAGGGCTCTTAACAGATTTCTTTTATGTGAGAGAAATGAAACAAACCAACAAAAAAAATTAGAGATAGTTTCTGGATAATTAATAATCAATTTATTAATTAGATTAGCTAATGATCAATAAATCGATGGTCAGTAGTTTCAGTAATCAAAGATACATAATGGGAGACATTGAATGCCTTAAATAATTTGTTTTAAAGGCATGCCCCGATGGAAGAAATAATCTTTGATTGAAGACTCTTAGCCTACTTCTTCATTTAAATGTCTACCAGTTTCTCTTGATGAGAATGGGACTTGATCTTGAGACTCTGGCATCTCCAGCATTCTGGACAAAGGAATCCATCTCCATTCAGACCATTCTGGTTGGTCTTCTCCTTTTTAAACTGGGTCACACTAATCACCTGTGGAGTGGTACCAAGAACATGAGTTCATCGTGTTGGGACAGAAATTTCTCTAGATTAGATTTTGTTCACACTCTAAAAAGAAGTTAGATTTTCTAACTTTGGAGGGGATCGTGCCCAAGATCTAGGAGTATGTAGCCCAAGGATTAGTGCAAGCTTCATATTCATCATGCACTTTAGAAATTGACTGACTAACCTAAAAGGGTTGGTCCTCGAATGATTAAATTAAAAAAAAAAAAGGTGGGTTCCTGATTTAATAGTTGATTATTAATGTGAGATAAAATAAAATATCTCTCACAGGATACCAAAAAGATCTAGATACCTAAACCAGGAAGAGTCAAAATAAAGACTACAGACCAATATTCTAGTAAATATTGCTGCAAAAATTTTAAATAAAATACTCACAAGGAGACAATAGTAATATAGTATAAGCATTATCCAATATGACCAGGATGAATTTATATCAGGAATAAAGGCCTAGTTTAATATTAGGAAATTATAAACACAATGGATCATTAATAACAAAAACAACAAAAATATGGTTGTGTCAATAGATGTAGAAAAACTTTGTAATAGAGAAAATCTATTATTGTTTAAAAGGATGCTTTAAAACTTAAGAATAAATGGAGTTTTCCCTTAAAAATTGTAAGTAGTATCTATGAAAGAGCTAGCAGTGTCTAATTGGGAAAAGCTAGAGACCTGTCCATTAAGATCAGGGGTAAAGTAAGAATTCATTACTATTCACCGCAGAATATTGCTAGAAATTATTGTGTTATTGCTATGACAATAACAGAAGATAAAGAAATTGAGTCAGCAAGCACAGGCAAAGAGGGGGTAGTCTTACCATCTTTTTGCAGATACGATGCTTTACTTAGAGAAAGCCTAGAAAGTCAACTAAAAAAATCAATTAAAGCAATGAACATCTTTAGCAAAATTGTAGGATATAAAATATATTTAGAAAAAATTATCGCTATTTCTATGTATCGCTAACAAAACCTAGCTTGTAGAGACAGAAAAAAAAAATTCCATTTAAAATTACTACAGGCAAAATAAAGTACCTTAGATTCTATCTGACAAAACATACACAGGAACTCTGAACACAGAGAATACTCTTTACACAAATAAGATAGATTCAAATAATTGGAGAAATAGTAATTGCTCAGGGGTAGGCTGAACTAATAAAATAAAAATGACTGCTATCTAAATTACTTATTCTATTACCATTGATATTGCCATACCAGTCAAACTACAAAGGGTTTCTCTACAGAGCTAAAACAAATAACAACATTGATCTGGAGGAAAAAGGTCAAGTGTGTAAAGGGGATCAATGAAAAAATGGTAATGATAGGTAATTGCTAGCAATATCAGATTTCAAACTATAATCATATCCATGAATGTATAGGGGTGTGTTTGTCTATAGAAGGATCTATGTATACATAAATACATACAGAATCTACATATATATATATGTATATGTGTGCATGTATATAGAATATATATGTCCTGGGACAATGTTAATATAATTGCTTTTGCTTTCATAGCTATGTATATATGCATATATATGGGTTTATTTTTCATGCATTCCCAGTGGGTCAGGGAAGGGGTGAGAAGGGAGAAAGAACTCAGAACTGAAAATAAAGTAAAATAAAATAATTTTTAAAAAGAAATGTTGAATTATTTAGAATGCGAGTCTAAGATTTTACAGGGTCCACATCGGAATTCTGAAAATCCCTTTCCTTGACCTCATAGTATTTTGTCAACAATATAATGAATATGAAATAGATTTAAGTATAACAAAATACGTCAGATTATTTTTAAAAATGTTCTTACTTACTTACTTACTTTTCCTGTTGACTCCAAATTATAAAGATTGCTTCATTTCATAGGTTCTAGGGCATGAGCAAACCAAGGAAGCTTGTGAATGTTCTAATAATGGAATAATCTAATCATGGAGATTTTGGTTAGTGCTTGGTTTGGGGTAATAAGCAAAAACTCATTGACTTTTTCTGTTTTTAAAGATTTCTCCTCTCACCAAATGAGTTTTCTATTAAAAAAAACAAAAATGATCACAGTGTACTGTGATGTCTATGTATATTGATACAATAAATATTTGATGAAATCACTTTACCAGTAAATATTTCATCTATCATGGAGTCAGAGCAATGTGGTGAACTGGAAAGAGATTTTAGAGTAAAACCATGTGTATTTGAATCCCAGTTCTGCCCCATAGGGGCAGTATGATCTTGTGCATGTCATTTTAATTAGCCAACATCTATTAAGTGCTTACTAGATACACAGTACAGTGCTGAGGACTGAAGATACAGAAAGTGTGTGTGTGGGGGGTAATCCCTACCTTCAAGGAGCTCCCAATCCTTTTTTTTTCATTTGGACTCTGGTTTTCTGTCTGGAAGCATAAATTTAAACTTGGAAGGTTCTTTAGAGGTTCCTTTGACCAGCTCTGGAGAGACCTTTTCATAATCAATAGTGAGTGTGGTCTATGTTCAGTCTAGGCCCAAGAGATAAGAGAGTGGGTCCATCTCCAGTTATACTGATCCATCTTTGACCACAGGACCCAGGCTGGACCTGATGGTTTTGGAGGAAAAAGTGAGACTGGTGATTTTGCACAGCCCTCCTACACTTAAATCCAATTCACTTGTATGCCATCCCATCCCATCCCATCCCTAACGTCTTTGTCCTCTTCAAGAACAAAAGACAAACCAATCACCACCAACCACCAAGGGATAAGAGCAACCAGAAAGAAACTGGTAATTTCCTTCTGGATAAGATGGCTGATTTGAATTTTTGAGGGCATTTGTCTAAGCTGTTTGTTAGTCCTAGTGTCTACCCATGCAGAAGGTGGAGTTTAACTCTCTCTGTGGATTGGAGAAGGTCTGGATGATACTCTAGTGCTATGGACACTGAACTCATAGTGCAAGGATATGAGTTTTAATATTGCCTAGTATAATATTCTGGATGTTGTAATTAAAAATTTTGTGATAAAATAATAGGAAAGATGGTAAGATAGAAAGAACACTATATGTATTTGAATTCTTAGCACCTGTATTCCAAAATAGATTATGTATTCTCTGGGCTGGTTGCTTTAGCTCTCTAACTTAGTTTCCTCAAATGTAAAATGGGAAGAGGATATATGTAGACTAGACAAGCTTTGACATCCTTTCAGTTAGAAATTATCTTATGTTTGTTTTATTACAATATCTACATGCGGTATGTATTTCCAATTCATTCTCTTGATCCAAAGTTTGGCAAAGGAGATTAAAACAGCCTCCCTTGGCCTATGATGAAGGCCTTTGTAACTCACAAGTTGAGAACCAATTCCTTGTATCCAATGGGTCTCTTCTCGTGGGCTTTAGTAAATTGTGGCAAAAGACACACCTTGTGATGATCTAAGAAGGAGAATTAGGTAGAAAGCTGAAAATATTTAAACTTGGTGTTTCTTATTAGATCTCAGAATGTAAGCATTCATTTATTGATAGGGCTCTAAAGAACAGTCAGACAGAAAACAGTACATGAGTTTGTGCAAGGGCACCCATGAGGCATGAGAGATGTTATATATGGCTGAGTGTGGAGACTTAGGTTGGTTTAGAACCCCAAGATTTAGTCTGAGGAGCTTCTAGTCCCACCTCTTATGTGTATGCATACTGACTGGTTACTCAGAAGAATTCTCTCGACCTCTTTGCTACCCTCAAGGAACTCCTACAAGACAGTAGGTCATGAAGAAGTTTTCCCTGTCTTCTGTCCAGACAGTTTCCTCATTGAGACTTGGTTATATCAATGAAATCACAGGTTTAATCTAAAAATAAAATGTACCATCCAGATCCACTCATTTTAACCCAAAAGCTTGAGACTGCCTTAAGACCTTTGGAATACCTGCATATGAAAATATGTGTCTAAGTATATATACACATAAAGCAGCTATCAGGTTCTTAAAATTTCTCTTTCTCTCTCTCTCTTTCCATATACATATATATATATATATATACTAAATTATATATTTTATATTATTCATAGCTATGCATATATGTGTATATTGCTATATTAATATACATATATTAACATATTAATATATGTCTATATACACATATATTTATATGTATATATAGGAGAATGTACTAAATTATATGAGCGTGCCTATGAGTAATGTGATATATGTCTCTGTATATTTGTATATATGTGTGTTGCTCTATTAGGATATGCTTATTAACATATTAACATTTGTATATAAATAAAGTATGTTAATCTATCAAAGATAATCATAAATTTAGACTTAGGAAGGCCCTCAGAAATTCTCATGTTTTACAGTGGAGAAAACAGGACCAGGGCAGTAACTTGTTCCAGGTTATAAAATTCGTGACCCTTAGAGTCTGTGGGGAAAACCACAATCTTCCCTGAAGGCCTATGGTTCCAAGTCCAATATGCAGTCTGCTAAATCGCTCTGACTTTTACATACATTTATATTTGAAGTTTTATATAGAATATATATTTTGAGTAGCTATCTATGGAGCAGCTAGGTGGTTCATGATTAGAGTGCCAGATCTGAAATCAGGGACATTCATCTTCCTGAATTCAAATCTGGCTAAAGACACTAACTGTGTGACCCTGGCTTAGTCACATAACCCTATTTACCTCATTTAATCATTTGCAAAATAGGCTAGACAAGGAAACAGCAAATTTCTCCAGGATATTTTCTTGGCAAATTGGAATCATGAAAAGCTGGTCATGATTGAAACCATAGAAAAACAATTCAATACTTAAAGTATTGAAAACCTATTTATTGTTACATAGAAACAATTTAAGTGTGTATATCAATATCACACTCAGAAATGGTGTGTATATATACATAAATACATCAGGACAAAGTTGGGCTGTGATTGGAATATTGTAATATGAATGTTACAATGTGATGCATGGATGTGGTGATGCATGGATGTGGTGATGCATGGATGTGGTGATGCATGGAGAAGGGGACTTCATCTAGCCTTTGAGAACCTAAGCATCACAGAGCAATTTTAAGGGAAAATTTTTTCCCTTAAAATTGTTCATGGAAAGCTTCCTGGAAGTAGGGGAACATTGAATAATTTATAATCTGGTAGAAATTCTTTTAGCCTGGATTAATTTTGAAACTTGAGTTTTGTTTTCTTCAGCTTGTTTGGTATTTACTTTCTGTGGGCAAGACATATTGATAAAAACTTCACAGTGGTTTTTCCCCCCTTTTTGGCTAGAGAAACTGAAATGAAAACGGAGATGGAGAAGTCTAGATGCTTTAGAAGAAAAGATTAGCTGAGGTTTTTTGAGGAAAAGAAAGAGAAAAAATTAAGATGAGATTGACTCTTATCTGTGATGTAGATTCTTTTCCTGAGTTCAACTGAGTTCTACAAGCATTAATAGGTGCCTACTATGTGGCAGGATTTTGCTATAACAGTCCCTTATTTCAAGAAGCTTACATTCTGGGGTGGAAGGTATAATATTCACATGGATAAATAAATTCAAAATCTGGGGAGAGTGAAATTGAACCCTAACTACCAACGGGATGAGGGGCAGTTTCTTCTCAGACGTGTTGGTAGGGAAGGAAAGAATGTTCTGCAGTCTCTAGGGGAAAAGATATGGAGATGGGAAATGGCAAACTTGGAAGACCAACTCATGGATCAATTTGATTGGAATGTAAAGCAAATAAAACAGAATAATATGAAATACCTGGGGAGATGGGTAAGAGTTAGATCAGGTCATATTGAGAAATTTAGATTTTATCCTAGATTTCAGTAGGGGCTCACAGATTTTTGAGTATGGGAGTAGAATGGTCAGATCAGCAATTATCTAGGTAAGAAGGGATGACTTCTGATGTTCCTTACTACTTTGAGGAGCTGCAATACATTGAGAGCAAAACCCTTTTAAATCATTATTCCATCATATTGGCAGAAAAAGATCTATATTATACTCCTGAGTGAATGTGGGCCTCTTCATTTTTCAGGACCTCAGTTGCCTTAGCTGTAGAAACAAGGATCTTGGACAACATGATATCTCAAAGTTCCTTCTATCTCCAGTGATACTCATGCTCCATTAGGGTTAATAATGCATTGTTTTATAATTCCTATAGTGAGAGGAAAAAAAAGAATAGTTATCTGGTCTATTTCTCCAAAGGAATTAATTTTATAAATCAACAAAGTTTCAACAGTAAACAGAAAAAAAGCATTATCCTAACCACAAACTGGCTTTCAAATATCCAAATCCCCAATTACTGTCTGTGCAGAGAATATTCAGAATGTCACGGAGAGATTTTCACAAATGTACACACTTACTCTTGACACTGTAGAGTAGTTTCTTCTGTAGGCAAATGTGATAGGTCAGAGGAAATATGAGTCTGTTTACTTATAAAATATGGAATCTGCAAAGGAAAATGAACTCAGAATATTGTTTAACTGGTGAATTCCATAAGCCTTTAATATAATTTGAATTTATCACTTCCCACTGATGTGATTTTGGCAAGTCACTTCTTTTTTCTGGGCCTTAGTTTTCCTTACTATTAATATGAGGTGGTTGAACAACATCATTTTGTAAGGTCACTTTGACCTGTAAAGTTTTAACATCACCATGCTTCAGATAAAGCCTACCCTGTTCTAGCCCTCCACAAAAGTTATAGAAAGAATCACAAATCTGTCAGCTGCTATCTAGTCTAACTAATACCTGAAAAATGAATCCCTACTTTGAAATATCAGTAATAATGATAATAATTGCAAACATTTATATGTGATCCCAAGTCACTTAACCCTATTTGCCTCTGTGGACTCATCTATAAAATGAGCTGGAAGAAGGAAATGACAAGCCATTCCAGTATTTTTGCCAAGAAAACCCAAATGGGGTCACAATGAATTGGACATCATTGAAAAATGACTGAACAAAAATAAAAAGAGTAAATATCCAAAAAACTAATTAATGCCAGAATTTTTTTCTCTACCATTTCCCTAGTATTTACTTTACAGTTCCATTATATTAGATTACCTTCTTATTTATATTACTTCTTTAAAGGGCCATGTCCCTTCTAGTGAAGCTTATTAAAGCACCAGACCATAGACCTTGCTTTGCCCATCACTTTTCTCTAATCCATGGTTGTTCTCTCTTATGTTCAAGTGAAATATGGCCACTCTTTCCATGTAGTCAAGTCAACAGGGCACTAGGCTTGCTGAACGCTAGGCTTTTTAAGCAAGTCTGATTCTCCTTCTCCCAGCCTTGATTTTCTCACCTGTAAAGCATTAGAGCTTGAAGGGATGATCTTTAAGGTCCCCTCCAGCAGGAGAAAATCCTATGATACTCAGATCAAAACAGGCTCCTGCCTTTCACTTATTAGCTTTACAATCCTATTTTCTTCACTGCATCTTTAATCAAGGGAAAGGCTTTGTGTTCTTTCTTTGGAGAGAAGCTACAGATCTGCAGATGTAGAAGGAAGAGGTTGGGGAGCTGGGATGGTTTTGCTTGGCACCCACTGGGAATGACTATTAAATAATAGAAGAAGGCTGGAAGATCAAAGGCCTGGCAGTTCTGTTATGCCTGAATCAGAGAGTAGTGAAAACCTCCCTAATTTGGAATAATTGGTAAAAAGTCCAGTCTGAATTAAAAATTGTATTTCTTTAGAAACAGTGGTCATTTTATCACATATGAATGTGAACATACACACACACACACACACACACACACACACACATACTCCCCTAAAGTGTTTCCCAATAGAGATTATACCAACACATATTGTGCCAATAGACTTTAAGGAATGCCTAGGAATCAAATACTTATACCCGAATGAAATAAGCAGATTGTATTTTGGTTTGCTGCTAGGATACTGAAAATCAAATCTTTTTAAGTAGACTACTCTTCTTTTTACAATTTGTCTATTCTCCTTTGGGCCAATACTTTCTATCCTTATCCATACACTGTACTCACAATCAGTCAAATGTCCTGAATTCTTAATCAATAGCATTTGAATCACTTAGTTTCCAGGCATTTTTTCTCTCTTCCGCCCCATTCCCCATTATATTTTGGACTGTTGATAAAGCCGAAGACATTTCCCAAATGTGCCATCATGGAGCCAGCATCCTGGTCACTGAGCAGTGACTACTTCATATTGAAAGATGAAAGACTATCAGAGACCCCAGTTGACAATTTGTCTACCCAAGATGCTTGGTTCAAAATGTACCTTTAAACCTCTGGGGCAGATGTTGGCAGGATAGGGCAGTAGATGAGGATGGAGAATTGGGGAAGATCTTGCCTGTGGTGGAGCCTCCAATGGGCTGATGGGTAACCTCCTGTTTTAAATCATTATTCTTGCTGTCCAGGTACTAGGCACAGTTGGTTTCAGATACTGAAAGGAGAAAGTACTGGCAGAAACCTGTAAATGTCAGCATCAGGGAATAAGCCCTGCTTGTTCTACAATAGGTACAACTCTGAACAGAAAGAGATGCATCTAGAAAAAAAAATAAAATAGCTGATCCAGATTTTTAGAATGCTGAAGAGATTTGTTTTAGCTGTTGTTAAAATTATGTTAATGTTTACCGAGGTGGCACTTTCTTCGCCTCCTTTTTTCTTCTGCAGGGTAGATAGCAGAAGGGAATTGAAGTCTCCTCTGGGTATTTGTCCTTACTACAAAGTAGCTTACAGTTCCTTGCTCTTTTGGTTTTGTTTTGTTTTGTTTTTTAATATAGAATTTCTGCTGAACAGGATAAAAGTGGGTGGCAGAGTCTTTGTGAATCTTAATTCTTTTGACTTTGAATAGCCTATCCTGAGGTCGATCTTTCATTCTGATCATGATGAATTTTCCCATTTCATCTCTGTGCGGGGAGTTAGTCGTAGCTCTGCACTTTCTTTGAATTAAATCCACAAACTGGGGTCCTTTTGGCATGGCCTTTTTCTTCCCTTATTTTTTTGAAGGTACCAGTCTTGGAAAATAATCCATAACTCCTGATCCTGGACTCTTTTTCTTCTATTATAAAGATATATTCTGGAACTCTACCCCCATCAGAGCTTATGGAGAGAAATCATAGCTCTTGCCATTGTTTTCCCTCCTGAGGGTTACATTGTAGGGCTATTTTATTGACAAAATTGATGGATTCTTACTCCCTCCACCCCCCACTCACTATCTTCCCTCTCCCTGGTTTCTTATACTCCCCGACTTCTCTCTTCCTCCATGTCACTCATTCTCTCTCTCTCTCTCTCTCTTCTTAATATACCTTTAGATGCTTCTTCATACGTAGTCAATTCCCACAGATTTCAGACAGCCCTAGTCACCATTGGATGTTGACAATGCCAGCAGACTGCACTCATTTATTGACAGTAGGAGTCCATTTATTTGTCTGTTGTGGAAAAATCCTGATGGAGAGCAGGTCCTAGTTAGAAAGTTAATATTGAAGAGAAATGGTTCCTGAGTCACTCAGAGAACTTTTCTATGCCTTTCTTTTTAACCCACCCTGAAGGTAGAGGAGAAAAAAACACTTTGAGGATCAGCCAGGACAACTGAATGGCACTCTGACTCTGAGAGTCTTGTGTCTCCTTCCTACCTGGACCTCTAGTCCAAAACCAGGGGTTGCATCAGCAGATCTCCTAGGGTAGCTTCTCAGCTTCTGGCATTGCTGCCCATTGAAGAACTGTCAATGGAGCTGTCCAAGGGGCCATGACATCCAAAGGTTCTCTTGAGAACTCTCTCTTGAGCCTGGTTTAGAAGAGGTGCTTGGTAATCTTGGTACCACTTTTATCTCCAAATATTCCCTAGACTTGATCCTTAATTCTATTTAGGGCAGTGTTACCTTTCCCAAAGGACCCATAGCACCTGCTGCATTTAGTGACTTGTGTCATTTTTTTTTACTTTGTCAATTCTTTCAGTCACTCATTGAATGTAATGTTGACTCACTCTGCAAACTAGCTTCTATGACAATAATATATTGTTTTACATTTTACTTATTTAGATTAGATCTTTAGGTAAGTTCCTCACTCATTTTTAAGCTCCTTAAATATGCAAATATCTTCAATTTTGTTAGCAATCATCACATCCTTCTTATAATTACCATTAAAATAGTTTTAACATCTGCTACTGATGCTGTGACTATGACTGACAACTTCTGATACTACCACTAGCTAAAAGTGATATGTGCCAGACACTGTGCTAAGCACTCTACTATATTTATCTAATTTAATCCTCACAACAACTTCCCAATATAAGTTGTACATATGAAAAAATAGAGGTTGAGTGATTTGCCCAGGGTCACGCAGTTTATTAAAAATCTAAGATAGAATTTGAACTCAGATTCTTCTGATGAGGCCTGGTACTCTATCCACTGTTCTACCTATCTGCTCCTCCTTCCTACCACTATTACTAATTCCTACTATTTCTCCTAAGGCATGATTATTGATGGTAGAAGCAGTAGCTGTAGTGGTAGTAGTAGTATTGGTGGTGTTGGTAGTGGTAGTGATAGTGGTGGTGGTGGTGGTAGTAATTACTGCTCATAGAAATAGGAATTGGGAGTATCCAGCCTGGAAATGATTTAGGGGAAATGTGATAACAGTTTCGGGTACTTAAATGGCTGTCATATTAAAGAAGTCAGCAGCCAATTGATAAAATCAACATTTATTAAATCAACAAATATTATTACAGAATTCCATATTCTGCTAAGCAGTGGGGATACTGTCCTCTAGCAACTTTCATTCTAATGTTGAAAAATTGAGGGAGACCTCTTTTTAGAGATGCTCCAAGGTAAGGCCCTAGGACCTAAGGGGAAATTCCCCATTGAGAAGAGAGCTAAGGTCCAGTAGCCAAGTTCAGATAGTCAGAAACATGGTGAGAAGACAGTATCTGGATAGGTAGAGAAAGAAACTTACTCAACCAGTCCTTTCCCCAAGGAGGTTCCCCAGAAGAAGCTCAACAATGGAAAGGGGGGATCATCTTGGTGAAGAGATCCTATGACTTTGAGAGCCTCATCTTTTGTTAATGTATTGTTTCCACCATTAGAATTTAAGATCCTAAGGATGGTCTGTGGTTTTGCCTTTCTTTTTCCCACCTGTGCTTATCACAGTGTCTGTCACATGATAGTTAATAATTAATAACAGTCTTTTTTTCTTCCTCTAACCCTTAGCCCAGAACCTAGCTAGATGATGCAGTCCCATCTTGGTGCTATTTGCCAGTTTTTTAGTCTCAGTTTGCATTCCTTTGGTATTCTAATTATTTATACATGTTTCCTCTCTCCTTACTAGACTGTAAATTCCATGAGGTCAAGTAATATTCCTCATTTAAACTTTCTGTTTCCCTAGGTTCTTATACATAGTGTTTACATAGATTTTTTTAATAATCTAGGAAGTAATTTTTCCTTGAATTGACCACCGAGAAACATGGATTAAAGTCATCTAGTCTACTTAACATTTAAGAACCTTCCAAGTGCTTAGGATTGTGTTAAACCCTGAGAATGCTAAGAGAGGCAATAAATGGCCCCTGATTTCCTGGAGCTCTCAATCTAATGTGGGCAATTCTGCAGGTCTGGTGGATTCAGGATTGGTTGAATGATTGGTTGTCATTAGCCTAGTGATGATTTCCATTGATAAGCTGCATGGATCTTCATTTAGTCTGCTTAATGATTTTTGTCAATCACTAATCAAATAAACATTTATTGAGAACATATATATATATATATATGCATATATATATATATATATATATATATATATATATATATCGGTGACTTGGATGAAGGCACAGATGACATGACTATTGAATTTGTGGGTGATTCAAAGTTGAGAGGGACAGCAGCCCTGTTTGTGGATGGAGATAAGATCTAAAATGTCCAACTGGTTAGAACAAAGGAATTAAGCTCCTAAAATAACCCTAGGTAAATATTTTAAGTACTACATGTGAGTTAAAAAAAAAAGTCAAGAACACTAAGATGATATGACTGTCAAAAAACTAATATAAACTTTGGGTACATCAAGAAAGGCCTGGTGGCCTATTGTATTTTGCGCTGTTCAGCTCAGGCCACTTGAGAAGATTCTGATTGGACTTCCTGTCATTTTAACTCTTCAATAAGAAGAGGACTGAGTGGCTACTCATGTAGAGGGAATTGGGGATCTTCTATGGATTGGAATAAACAGCCTCCGAGGTCTCTTTTCCCCCTCTAAGATTCCTCTGTTCTCTTTGTTGGATTCACTGATAGGTAATTGATGAATATTTAATCTCATTGCTAAGAATGTTTCTCATTCTTCTAAAGGATTTTTTTTTTTGAAGTGCTGCATCAACACCCTCTTGGCTTTCCAGAGAAGATATCCAAGTGCTTAGATGCACTTGAGGCTGCAAATAAGAGTCAAAAGACACCATCCTCAAGGACTTCACAATTTATTGGGGGAAAGGAGCAAACAGATATAAATAAGCTTTGTACAAGATGAATAGGAAAGAATTAATGAAGGAAGAGCAAAGATTAAGAGGGATTGGGAGAGACTCCTGGGAGTGATAGGATTTTAGTTGCATTTTAAAGAAAACCAAGGAAACCAGAAGGCAGAGATTAGGGGAGGTGGAAAAAGCAGAAAATACCTGGAGCAGAGAGATCATGTGTATTGTTCGCAGAACAGCCAAGAGGGCAAGTACAGAGTGGAGATTAAGATGTAAGAAAACTGGAAAGATCGGAGGAGGCCAAAGTTATGAAGAATATTGATTACCAAACAGAGGATCTTTGGTTTGGTGCTGGAGGTAGCAGAAACTACTGGAATTATGGGGTAGAAGATATGAACTTTAGGAAAATCACTTTGGTGATTGAGTGGAGAATGGATTAAAATAAATTGAAACATGAAACAGAATAACCCATGGGCAGTGTCAGAGAAAAGAACAGGACATGCTTGAGAGATTTGTTTTTACAGTGATGTAAAATGAATGAATTTTGGCAATGGATATAGATATTGAGAAATAGTGACAAATTGAGGATGACTCCTATGTTACCAGCCTAAAGAACTGCGAGGGAGATATTGTCCTCTACAGTAATAGGGAATATGGAGATGAAGGGTTAAGAGGAAAGATAATGAGTTCAATTTTGGACATTTCAAGTATAAGATATCTATTGGACATTCAGTTTGATATGTTTGAAAGACAGTGGATGCGAAATTGGAGATCAACAGAGAGGTTGGGTAAGGCTAGGTTGCTATGAGGAGCATCAGTTTAAAGATTAAGTCCATGGAAGCTAAGGTCATTACAAGATGACCCAGGACAGAACTCAGTGGGATATCTCCAATCAGAGTAGGTGATTTGGGTTAGAATCTAGGGGAAAAAAGACTCAGGAGTGGTTAGAAAAGTAGGCGAATGTGGTTTCCTAAGAACCTACAGAAAAGAGTGAATCAAGAAGGAGGTCATGAATAGCAGTTTCAAAGGCCACTGAGAGGTGGACGATAATGAAAACCAAGAAAAAAGAAAACCTTGGATTTAGCAGCTAAGATATCACTGGTAATTTTAGAAGGAACAGTTTTGGCAGAAGGATAATGCCATATCAAAGAATTGATTGGAAGTGATTCCCAGTGATAATATCCATGGATCTGTCCTTATGATGCTTTATGGTTTTTATTAGTGATTTGGTTGAAGACATAGATGTTTTCAACAGATGTGGACATAAATTGAATTATAGATGATGATGATGATGATTTTGATGATGATTTTTGTTCTTCATTCTCAAAGATCATTACATCAAGGAGATAATGATATGATGTGCAAGTGAGTGCTCCAGACCCTTGTGAATCTAGTGGCCAGATATGGATCAGGATTACAGGAAATGGTCCTGGATGTGAGGCAATCAGAGTTAAGTGACTTATCCAAAGTCACACAGCTAATAAGTGATGCTGGATTTGAGCTTGGATCCTCCTGACTTCAGGGCCATCACTCTAACCAAGGTTCTGTTTCTCTTCCTCCTCCCCCCTCCCCCCCTCCTCCCTCCCCCCCTCCCTCCTCCCTCCCCCCTCCTCCATTTCTCTGCTTCCCCATTCCCAAACAAATTTACTTCTTTCTGGGTTCTTGTTTGGAGAAAGAAATTGCAAACCACTCCTTTTAAGTATCTTTGCCAAGAAAACCCCAATAACAAGAGTGTGTATATATATATATATATATATATATATATATATATATATATATATATATGTATATATATTTAGTTTTGCAGGGCAGTGGGGTTAAGTGGCTTGCCCAAGGCCACACAGCTAGGTAATCATTAAGTGTCTGAGGTCAGACTTGAACTCAGGTCCTCCTGACTCCAGGGCTGGTGCTCTATCCGCTGCACCACCTAGCTGCCCCTAAGAGTATGCTTTAAAAAAAAAAAAAAGCCTAGTCTTCCCTAATTTGCCCAGGCAAAAAACCAGAGGGTACTCAGACTGGCATGGAAGCTTTGGTCTACTTGATTGCCAGTGTAGGTAGGTTGCCTACCTACCTACAGTTTATACTTCTTGCTTCTGGCAACACATCATAGTAATTCTGAATTTAGGCTGGTTGCCTCAGCTACTCTTAATCCATTGCAACTCAGAACTCTCATACTCAAGAGAGATCTGCCAACCTCAATCTCTCTGGTGCTTGGAGATTATAGATCTTTTCCACCACACCTAAGTGTAAAATATTCATTTGGACAGTTCCTGGGAGATGGCACTTTGCACTTGGGATTATGCAGCCACTTGATATAGGTTTTGAAACCAGTTATAATTGGACATTACGCTTACCCATTATTCTTCCCTGAGCACAAAAATCCATTTCTCATTTCCATGCCTTTGGACAGAATAACCCCTTCTCCAGAACCTACCTTATGTCAACATGTTTCCATGCCAGCCTGCTGCCTCTAGGAATTTCCAGGTATCATCAGGACTCATGTCAGGTCTCATCTTCTGCACAAGACCTTTGATGGAACACCTACTTGTTTGTGTTACCTTCCAAAACTGTTTTCTATTTACTTCCTATATTTGTTGTATTGGATCTCTTGGTTGTATATGTTGTAGTCCTTTTCCCACCTAATATGAGGGGCCCTGAAGGCAAGGACTGCTTGATTTTGTTTCGGCACCACCTGTGCCTGGCTCACAGGGGCTATTTAATAAATTCTTGCTGAATTCATCTGACAGAAATTTTTGCATAAATTCTTTTCAGATCCATAGGTTTAAAATTCTGTAGTTTTCCTTCCTCAAGGAAATCTTGACAGAAAATATTTGTCAATAAGCCATTTTGACTGAATGATGGTTTTATGGCTTACTTTTATGTACTTTTGAGGATAGCTCAGTTAATATAGTCAAAACAAGGTTTGTCTTTTGTTTGTTTTCTGGTTTTTTTTTCCATTTTCTCCAATTGTTAGTATTCTTTTTCTTCACAATACCTAGATCTAGAACCGGAAAGGGCCTCAAGGAAGTCTAGTTGTATCAAGTAAATGAGACCCAATGAGGTTAAGAAACTTTCTCAGGGTCCCACAACTACTTACAGGTTTAGGATTAAGGGTTTTTATATCCAGAAGCTTCTTTAGAAGCCATGTACTGCAAACACTTCATTTTATTTTTAAGGAAAATGAATACTAGAGAAGTTGAGACTTCTCCAGGGTCACACAGATTTCATAGCTAAAAAGGCCTTTAGGCACCATGAACTTCAGCCACCACACATTACAGGTGAGGAAGCTCAGTTCCATTGAATAAAATATCTGGTCCAAGGTCACACAAATGATTTTTTTTGTATATAATGTGTATTTATTTTGACTATGTAATATTCTTCCCTCCCTTCCATTTGATATTAGAATATTACTTCTTTTTTCTTGTTTTTTGTTTTGTTTTGTTTTTTGCAAGGCAATGGGGTTAAGTGGCTTGCCCAAGGCCACACAGCTAGGTCATTATTAAGTGTCTGAAGTCATATCTGAGCTCAGGTCCTCCTGACTCCAGGGCCGGTGCTCTATCCACTGCGCCACCTAGCTGCCCCAAATGTTAACTTCTTGACAGCAAAGATGGTTGTTTTATTTTGGTCTCTGGAATCCCAACTCTGAACATCATGGTTCATGGTTTGTTGCTGTTGTTGTTTGTCTGCCCTTCATTCTTGAAGAATACCATGCCCTTAGGGAGCTGATGTATGACAACCTTATAAATGAGATTTGAGAGAGAGTGTGTGTGTATGGGGGGGTGTACTAAGACACCAGCCTCACTTTCTCCTCCAGAGCCATCTGGATCCAGTGGCCAGATATGAATGAGGATAACTGGAGATGACCCTGGATGCCAGGCAATCAAGGTTAAGGGATTTGCCCTTAACTTTAGAACACTGGAAGCAAACAAATACATGGTTGTTGAATAAAATCATCACTCCATACATTCATTCTGTCTCTGTCTCTCTCGTTGGCAAGGCAGTGGAGTTAAGTGACTTACCCAAGGTCACACAGTTGTTAAGTATCATGTGTCAGACACCAGATCTAAACTCAGGTCCTTACAACTCCAAGACCCGTGCTCTATTCACTGTGCCACTTAGCTGCTCCATCCCCCATACATTTTCTTTAAAACTTTCCTATAGTTTCATTTTCCTTAAAAAATGACTAGGTAGTATACACAAAAGACTTTGTCTTAGTATAACAAGACAAAGTCAAACAATCTAGAATTTGGGGACTTGTTTAAAGCATTCATTTTGGGAGCCTGAGCCATAACAGGGATCTGGAACAGGGCCTGGAGGTGGGAGTGGTGGGGAGAGACTGGCTGCTATAAGCAGCACATGTTTTGGGGGAAAATCCCATTTTAGTGAAGTCTCTCAGTTATTCTGAGATCACATTTATTCCTACTGAAATATATACCTGTAAGGATCCATTATCTGACACTGTTTTCATTTGAAATAGACAAAATAATAAAGTCAAAATGAGAACATGCTCATTTCCCCATGACTTGAGCTTCTCTATTCTGACTGTCATCCATATTTCCAGGCTAAATGATGCTGCTTCAGAGCCCATTCTTTAACTGTCAACGGCAACAAGGAATAGACATACCTTCATTCCCTAAAAGAAGGAATGAAGGTTCTTCTTATTTCCCAAGCCAGGAAGAAAAGAGTTAACCATGAAAAAGGAATCTGCGAGAACTTAATTTTCGTGGAACCTGAAAATTAGCTTTTTAGTTGTCTCCAGATACAACATTTGATCTATTATCGTCTCTGCTAATGAAGACTTGACACCCAGGAGAACAGTCATGTGTCTAGAGATTGTATTTTGATCAAGTAAATCAGCAAAATGGTCCTATGTCCCTGAGTCTAACGAACAGTGGAAAGAGCACAGGTCCTGGAGTTAGGAAAACATAAGTTCAAGTCTGACCTCAGATACTGATTATCTAGGGGGGGACCCTGGGCAAGTTACTTACTCTATATCAGTCACATAAATAGTAGAGAATTGCTAATGTCAATGCAATACTTTTATAGTTCACACAGCAATTTACCTCTATTATCTCATTAGTTGTGCATAAACCGCCATGAGATCAGTGCTTTCCCACATTTTATAGACGGGGACTTGAGGCGAAGAAGTGAAGTAACTTGCTCAAGGTCACATGACAGGTAGTCTGACCAGATGCAAACTTGGGTTTTCCTAACTCCAAGTTTTGCAAGATTTGAACTGGTATCTTCCAGGATGGTACTTTCTCCATTGGTTTAACTGAAATCTATAGTATAACCTGCATTGCACATGCAAACACACACAAACATACACACCTCACTCACACACATAGATATTAACCACATAAGCACATTGGAAAAGATTGAAGACAAAAAATTTTAAAAAAATGTCAGATTCAGTTTGGAAAGACTTTGAGAGCTAATGGAGTAGAGAAGAGCCTGGTGTTCTATGGTTCATGGGAGTCAAACAAACAGCAGCAACATAGCATACCTCAAATTGAGTCATATTAGAAGGACTTTGAATTGCTGTTGTTGTTCTGTCATTTCTGAGTCTTCAAATCTTTTGAGATTTTCTTGGTAAAGCTACTGGAATTGTTTGCTATTATCCTCTCCAGCTAATTTTATTGATGAAGAAACCAAGGCAGACAGGGTTAAGTGACTTGTCCAGGGTCAATGCAGCTAGGGAGAGTCTGAGGCTGGAGTTGAACTCCTGAAGAAGAAGAATCTTTCTAATTCCAAGCCTCATATTCGATCCACTGCACCAAACTGATTGATAATGTTTTTGTGTCCTAGGCAAAAACTTCCATAAGTCTGTGGTAGTTCACTTCATGGTTCAGGAGGGAGTAGTCTCTCTGTAAGTCATTTCTGGATAGATAAATAGAAAGTATATCCTGCTGGTCATTCCCCAGCCCCTTTCTATGTGTGGTTGCTCACTTATATAAACACTTAACATCAACCTCTGTTTATAGTCCCTAAAATCAGATGGTTCAAATGGAGACCTAAGGAAACCAAAGTTCTATCTTTCCTTTGGACTGTTGCCATAGCCCTTCTTACAGATCGCATGCAATCCAATGGGAATCAGAGACCTGGGGTCAGCTCTTACCCCCCATTCTTACTTCATCTATCCATCAGTCAGGCAATTAACAAATGAGCTTTATATGGTAGACTCTGTGATGCACTTTGAATCCAATCAGAAAGCAAAAGCTGCCGCCCTCCCCTTAAAGAGCTCATCATCTAATGGGGGGGGGGGGGAGAAAGACCCAGATCCAAGGAGATATGGAAGGCTCATTCCAATGTAACCACTAGAGGGCAGACCTGAGCATTGAGGGCCATCACAAAAGTCTTTGGCAAAAGGTAGGACTTTAAATGGGACTCCAACAAGAAGCCAGAGGCATCAGAAGGCTCCTTGAAAAGAGGCATTGTTTCCTTTTTTTTTTTTTTGTATGCGAATCCCCAGTGCCAAGATACAGGGCTTTAGAACATCCTAAGTACTTTAAGAAATACTTGTTGCCTAATTGTTGGTTAAATCCTAGTCTCTGAGCTCCCTTCCATCTCTGATCTGTGCCGCCATGTTCTTCTGTCTGGAAATGTTCACCATTGATGACAAAGGGGAGCTCTTTATCCATTCTTAGATGGATCAGTCTATTTTATCAGAGATTACTGCTAGAAAAGACCATAGGGATTATCCAGTTTACCGCCATTATTTTATAGATGAAGACTGGAGTCCAGAGAAGATAAACAACCACTGTACATTCATTCATGTGCAATTGGCTCTGAATGCAAATTTCATGATCTCTGTACTGCATAAGTCAGAAAATATAGGCAACTCTAAACTAAACTATTCATGCTATTCAAAAAGTATAATGATGCTGATAATAGAAAAGCACTGAACAGCTTTAAAAATATTTATATTTTTGGTCTTAGAAATAATTAAATACTTACTGAGAACATTATGTGCAAGACATTGGTTGATATGTTCAAATAATAACTTAAAATAGCTTTGAACTTTTTAATTAGAAAACTTTGATCTATTTTGTTTTAAAACCACCTTAATTTCCATAATGTAATTTTTTCTTTCCTCCTCAAAGAGCCAATCTTAGAACATGGACAGAATACAAGTAGTTCAATCAACTTTCCCAATATGTCAACTAAGGTTTGCTTTTGCAATGTTCTTTACCCATTGTCCTCCAGCTATTTACAGAACATTTTAGAATTTTCGAAATACTTTCTAATATATTATCTCATATATGCTTCACAATAGTTTCATGAGATTAACAGATGAGACAGAACTTTCCGAGATTTTGATTACAGAATCTATTACTAAGAAGTATTCAGTGACCCTAGAAACAATGAAATGGGGGAGTACTATATTTGGAGTCAGGGAGATATAATTTCAAGTCCTGTCCTCAGCTACCTGTTATCTTTATGAGGTTGGTCTAGTCATTTAACTTCTCACCACCTCAGTTTCCTTATCTGTAAGATGAATAAAACAATAATATTGAATTCACTTGAGTTTGACTTGAGAATAACATGTGTGACCTTTAAAGAGCTATTTAAATGCAAGCTATTATAACCTAACATCAGCTGTGTTAGCCATCAAGGTTACACCAGGACACTGGAACGAACACTAATGCCAAATTCAGGGTCTGCCTTCAAATCCTACTTCTGACATTTTACTGCTTATGTGACCTTGGATAAGTCACTTCAGTACCGTGGGTCTCAGATGGAAGGTACTAAGTTTCCTTTGAGCTCCCCTTCTGTTCTAAATCTATGATCTAATGAGGTAAGATTCTATGTCACTCATCATTATTCCTTAATAATTACTCCTGTATATGCCTTATATTCCCTATTAAGTCATATCCTTTGACTATTCATATTTATTTCAAGGTTTTTCTTTTCAAAAGGGAGAGAAAATAGTTTTTGATCATAAAAATTAATTTAAAAAGAATATAGAGCCCCTTGAGGGCAGGGGACCTTCTGATTTTCTTAGCCTTTTATGTATAGAACTCAGCCAACTCACCTTGGCAGAATGACAGGACAAAATCAAAGGGGCTTCTTCAATAAGACTTCTTTATATAGGCAAGTCTATGATTGGAAGGAGATCCCAGTTACCCCATACTGAGAAGGTCTGCTCTTTTCAAACCAAGGAATTGAGAGGTTAAGTGGAGCAAGATAGATGGATTTGTGCCTATTCCTTTACAAAACAACACTGCCAAAAACTAAACCATAACAAATAGGGACTGACTTTTGACTGTTACAGCCCACTGAGCAGATGCCTTTTCTGAGATGCCTGTAATGATAGGGAAATATATTTTCCTCTGAGTTTACAGCTAATTCCTTGTTGGTATTCAGTTGTCATCACCACAGCCACAAATGAGGTTGAAGTACCTCTCCATAGTGAGCAGCCGCAGCTTATATTGGTATCTGAGAGGTCTGTTTCAACCAAGAAACTCTTCTCCAAGTTCATCCCTCCCCTCTCAGCTCCATTTCCTTATTCTCTGCAAACATTTGATATTGCTGTTTTCATGGGAACCAAGTTTGCTGGGTAATAGTCATATTAGCTAATAGGCAATAGCTCAGTCATCTACTGCTTTAAGTTTTTGCAACTGCTTCACAAATACGCTCTCATTTGCTCCTCACAACAACCCTGTGAGGAAGATTGTCAGTAGTCCCGTTGATCAGATAAAGACACTGAGGCTGGGGATCAAGTCATTTGCCCAGGGGTCCCAGCTAGCAAGCACCTAGGTAGGATTGAATTTGGGTCTTCCTGTCTCCAAATTAAGTACTAAATTTTTCAGTTTCCCCTTAATTACCTTGAAATGATTTGATATATTTCTAGATTTGGAGTCAAAGGACCTTGGTTCTCCCTCTTTCTGGATTTCTGTGTCTGTGTGTATGTTGCCTCTCTCTGTGGTGTGTGTTAGTCTGTCCATCTCTCTTGGTGTATCTGTCTCTGTGTCCCTGTGTCTCTCTCTCCCCCTCTGTCTCCTCTCTCCTCCTCTGTCTCCTCTCTCCCCCTCTCTCCCCTCCTCCCCCTCTCTCCCCCTCCCCCTCTCTCCCCCTCCCCCTCTCTCCCCCTCCCCCCCTCTCCCCCTCCCCCCCTCTGTCTCGCTCCCCCTCCCCCCCTCCCCCTCTCTCCCCCTCCCCCTCTGTCTCGCTCCCCCTCTCTCCCCCTCCCCCCCCTCTGTCTCGCTCCCCCTCCCCCCCTCTGTCTCGCTCCCCCTCCCCCCCTCTGTCTCGCTCCCCCTCCCCCCTCTGTCTCGCTCCCCCTCCCCCCCTCTGTCTCGCTCCCCCTCCCCCCCTCTGTCTGTCGCTCCCCCTCCCCCCCTCTGTCTGTCTCGCTCCCCCTCCCCCCCTCTGTCTGTCTCGCTCCCCCTCCCCCCCTCTGTCTGTCTCGCTCCCCCTCCCCCCCTCTGTCTGTCTCGCTCCCCCTCCCCCCCTCTGTCTGTCTCGCTCCCCCTCCCCCCCTCTGTCTGTCTCGCTCCCCCTCCCCCCTCTGTCTGTCTCGCTCCCCTCCCTCCCCCCCTCTGTCTGTCTCGCTCCCCCCTCCCCCCCCTCTGTCTGTCTCGCTCCCCCTCCCTCCCCCCCTCTGTCTGTCTCGCTCCCCCTCCCTCCCCCCCTCTGTCTGTCTCGCTCCCCCTCCCTCCCCCCCCTCTGTCTGTCTCGCTCCCCCTCCCTCCCCCCTCTGTCTGTCTCGCTCCCCCTCCCTCCCCCCCTCTGTCTGTCTCGCTCCCCCTCCCTCCCCCCTCTGTCTGTCTCGCTCCCCCTCCCTCCCCCCCTCTGTCTGTCTCGCTCCCCCTCCCCCCCCTCTGTCTGTCTCGCTCCCCCTCCCTCCCCCCCTCTGTCTGTCTCGCTCCCCCTCCCCCCCTCTGTCTGTCTCGCTCCCCCTCCCCCCCTCTGTCTGTCTCGCTCCCCCTCCCTCCCCCCTCTGTCTGTCTCGCTCCCCCCCTCCCCCCCTCTGTCTGTCTCGCTCCCCCTCCCCCCTCTGTCTGTCTCGCTCCCCCTCCCTCCCCCCTCTGTCTGTCTCGCTCCCCCTCCCCCCCTCTGTCTGTCCTCGCTCCCCCTCCCCCCCTCTGTCTGTCTCGCTCCCCCTCCCTCCCCCCCTCTGTCTGTCTCGCTCCCCCTCCCTCCCCCCTCTGTCTGTCTCGCTCCCCCCTCCCCCCCCTCTGTCTGTCTCGCTCCCCCTCCCTCCCCCCCTCTGTCTGTCTCGCTCCCCCCTCCCTCCCCCCCTCTGTCTGTCTCGCTCCCCCTCCCTCCCCCCCTCTGTCTGTCTCGCTCCCCCTCCCCCCCTCTGTCTGTCTCGCTCCCCCTCCCCCCCTCTGTCTGTCTCGCTCCCCCTCCCTCCCCCCCTCTGTCTGTCTCGCTCCCCCTCCCTCCCCCCTCTGTCTGTCTCGCTCCCCCTCCCTCCCCCCCTCTGTCTGTCTCGCTCCCCCCTCCCTCCCCCCTCTGTCTGTCTCGCTCCCCCTCCCTCCCCCCCTCTGTCTGTCTCGCTCCCCCTCCTCCCCCCCTCTGTCTGTCTCGCTCCCCCCTCCCCCCCTCTGTCTGTCTCGCTCCCCCTCCCTCCCCCCTCTGTCTGTCTCGCTCCCCCTCCCTCCCCCCCTCTGTCTGTCTCGCTCCCCCTCCCCCCCTCTGTCTGTCTCGCTCCCCCTCCCTCCCCCCCTCTGTCTGTCTCGCTCCCCCCCCCTCCCCCCCCTCTGTCTGTCTCGCTCCCCCTCCCTCCCCCCTCTGTCTGTCTCGCTCCCCCTCCCTCCCCCCCTCTGTCTGTCTCGCTCCCCCTCCCCCCCTCTGTCTGTCTCGCTCCCCCTCCCTCCCCCCCTCTGTCTGTCTCGCTCCCCCTCCCCCCCTCTGTCTGTCTCGCTCCCCCTCCCCCCCTCTGTCTGTCTCGCTCCCCCTCCCTCCCCCCCTCTGTCTGTCTCGCTCCCCCTCCCTCCCCCCTCTGTCTGTCTCGCTCCCCCTCCCTCCCCCCCTCTGTCTGTCTCGCTCCCCCTCCCTCCCCCCTCTGTCTGTCTCGCTCCCCCTCCCTCCCCCCCTCTGTCTGTCTCGCTCCCCCTCCCTCCCCCCCTCTGTCTGTCTCGCTCCCCCTCCCCCCCTCTGTCTGTCTCGCTCCCCCTCCCTCCCCCCTCTGTCTGTCTCGCTCCCCCTCCCTCCCCCCCTCTGTCTGTCTCGCTCCCCCTCCCCCCCTCTGTCTGTCTCGCTCCCCCTCCCTCCCCCCCTCTGTCTGTCTCGCTCCCCCTCCCCCCCCTCTGTCTGTCTCGCTCCCCCTCCCTCCCCCCCTCTGTCTGTCTCGCTCCCCCTCCCTCCCCCCTCTGTCTGTCTCGCTCCCCCCTCCCCCCCTCTGTCTGTCTCGCTCCCCCTCCCTCCCCCCTCTGTCTGTCTCGCTCCCCCTCCCTCCCCCCTCTGTCTGTCTCGCTCCCCCCCTCCCCCCCTCTGTCTGTCTCGCTCCCCCTCCCTCCCCCCCCTCTGTCTGTCTCGCTCCCCCTCCCTCCCCCCTCTGTCTGTCTCGCTCCCCCTCCCTCCCCCCCTCTGTCTGTCTCGCTCCCCCTCCCCCCCCCTCTGTCTGTCTCGCTCCCCCTCCCCCCCTCTGTCTGTCTCGCTCCCCTCCCTCCCCCCCTCTGTCTGTCTCGCTCCCCCTCCCTCCCCCCCTCTGTCTGTCTCGCTCCCCCTCCCTCCCCCCCTCTGTCTGTCTCGCTCCCCCTCCCTCCCCCCTCTGTCTGTCTCGCTCCCCCTCCCTCCCCCCCTCTGTCTGTCTCGCTCCCCCTCCCTCCCCCCCCTCTGTCTGTCTCGCTCCCCCCTCCCCCCCTCTGTCTGTCTCGCTCCCCCTCCCTCCCCCCTCTGTCTGTCTCGCTCCCCCTCCCTCCCCCCCTCTGTCTGTCTCGCTCCCCCTCCCCCCCCTCTGTCTGTCTCGCTCCCCCTCCCTCCCCCCCTCTGTCTGTCTCGCTCCCCCCTCCCCCCCTCTGTCTGTCTCGCTCCCCCTCCCCCCCTCTGTCTGTCTCGCTCCCCCTCCCCCCCTCTGTCTGTCTCGCTCCCCCTCCCCCCCTCTGTCTGTCTCGCTCCCCCTCCCCCCTCTGTCTGTCTCGCTCCCCCTCCCCCCCTCTGTCTGTCTCGCTCCCCCTCCCCCCCTCTGTCTGTCTCGCTCCCCCCTCCCCCCCTCTGTCTGTCTCGCTCCCCCCTCCCCCCCTCTGTCTGTCTCGCTCCCCCTCCCCCCCTCTGTCTGTCTCGCTCCCCCTCCCCCCCCTCTGTCTGTCTCGCTCCCCCTCCCCCCCTCTGTCTGTCTCGCTCCCCCTCCCCCCCTCTGTCTGTCTCGCTCCCCCTCCCCCCCTCTGTCTGTCTCGCTCCCCCTCCTCCCCCCCTCTGTCTGTCTCGCTCCCCCTCCCTCCCCCCTCTGTCTGTCTCGCTCCCCCCTCCCCCCCCTCTGTCTGTCTCGCTCCCCCTCCCCCCCTCTGTCTGTCTCGCTCCCCCTCCCCCCCTCTGTCTGTCTCGCTCCCCCTCCCCCCCTCTGTCTGTCTCGCTCCCCCCTCCCCCCCTCTGTCTGTCTCGCTCCCCCTCCCCCCCCTCTGTCTGTCTCGCTCCCCCTCCCCCCCCTCTGTCTGTCTCGCTCCCCCCTCCCCCCCCTCTGTCTGTCTCGCTCCCCCTCCCCCCCCTCTGTCTGTCTCGCTCCCCCTCCCCCCCCTCTGTCTGTCTCGCTCCCCCTCCCCCCCCTCTGTCTGTCTCGCTCCCCCTCCCCCCCTCTGTCTGTCTCGCTCCCCCTCCCCCCCTCTGTCTGTCTCGCTCCCCCTCCCCCCCTCTGTCTGTCTCGCTCCCCCTCCCCCCCTCTGTCTGTCTCGCTCCCCCCTCCCCCCCCTCTGTCTGTCTCGCTCCCCCTCCCCCCCTCTGTCTGTCTCGCTCCCCCTCCCCCCCTCTGTCTGTCTCGCTCCCCCCTCCCCCCCTCTGTCTGTCTCGCTCCCCCTCCCCCCCTCTGTCTGTCTCGCTCCCCCCTCCCCCCCTCTGTCTGTCTCGCTCCCCCCTCCCCCCCCTCTGTCTGTCTCGCTCCCCCCTCCCCCCCTCTGTCTGTCTCGCTCCCCCCTCCCTCCCTCCCCCCCTCTGTCTGTCTCGCTCCCCCTCCCTCCCCCCCTCTGTCTGTCTCGCTCCCCCTCCCTCCCCCCTCTGTCTGTCTCGCTCCCCCTCCCTCCCCCCCTCTGTCTGTCTCGCTCCCCCTCCCCCCCCCTCTGTCTGTCTCGCTCCCCCTCCCCCCCCCTCTGTCTGTCTCGCTCCCCCTCCCTCCCCCCTCTGTCTGTCTCGCTCCCCCTCCCTCCCCCCCTCTGTCTGTCTCGCTCCCCCTCCCTCCCCCCCTCTGTCTGTCTCGCTCCCCCTCCCTCCCCCCTCTGTCTGTCTCGCTCCCCCTCCCTCCCCCCTCTGTCTGTCTCGCTCCCCCCTCCCCCCCCCTCTGTCTGTCTCGCTCCCCCTCCCCCCCCCTCTGTCTGTCTCGCTCCCCCTCCCCCCCTCTGTCTGTCTCGCTCCCCCTCCCTCCCCCCCTCTGTCTGTCTCGCTCCCCCTCCTCCCCCCCTCTGTCTGTCTCGCTCCCCCTCCCCCCCCTCTGTCTGTCTCGCTCCCCCCTCCCCCCCCTCTGTCTGTCTCGCTCCCCCTCCCCCCCCTCTGTCTGTCTCGCTCCCCTCCCCCCCTCTGTCTGTCTCGCTCCCCCTCCCCCCCCTCTGTCTGTCTCGCTCCCCCTCCCCCCCTCTGTCTGTCTCGCTCCCCCTCCCCCCCTCTGTCTGTCTCGCTCCCCCTCCCCCCCTCTGTCTGTCTCGCTCCCCCTCCCCCCCTCTGTCTGTCCTCGCTCCCCCTCCCCCCCCTCTGTCTGTCTCGCTCCCCCTCCCCCCTCTGTCTGTCTCGCTCCCCCTCTCCCCCCCTCTGTCTGTCTCGCTCCCCCTCCTCCCCCCCTCTGTCTGTCTCGCTCCCCCCTCCCCCCCTCTGTCTGTCTCGCTCCCCCTCCCCCCCTCTGTCTGTCTCGCTCCCCCCTCCCCCCCTCTGTCTGTCTCGCTCCCCCTCCCCCCCCTCTGTCTGTCTCGCTCCCCCTCCTCCCCCCCTCTGTCTGTCTCGCTCCCCCTCCCTCCCCCCTCTGTCTGTCTCGCTCCCCCTCCCCCCCCCCCTCTGTCTGTCTCGCTCCCCCTCCCTCCCCCCTCTGTCTGTCTCGCTCCCCCTCCCTCCCCCCTCTGTCTGTCTCGCTCCCCCTCCCCCCCCCTCTGTCTGTCTCGCTCCCCCTCCCTCCCCCCTCTGTCTGTCTCGCTCCCCCTCCCCCCCCTCTGTCTGTCTCGCTCCCCCTCCTCCCCCCTCTGTCTGTCTCGCTCCCCCTCCCCCCCTCTGTCTGTCTCGCTCCCCCTCCCTCCCCCCCTCTGTCTGTCTCGCTCCCCCTCCCTCCCCCCCTCTGTCTGTCTCGCTCCCCCTCCCTCCCCCCTCTGTCTGTCTCGCTCCCCCCTCCCCCCCCCTCTGTCTGTCTCGCTCCCCCTCCCTCCCCCCCTCTGTCTGTCTCGCTCCCCCCTCCCCCCCCTCTGTCTGTCTCGCTCCCCCCTCCCTCCCCCCCTCTGTCTGTCTCGCTCCCCCTCCCTCCCCCCCTCTGTCTGTCTCGCTCCCCCTCCCTCCCCCCTCTGTCTGTCTCGCTCCCCCTCCTCCCCCCCTCTGTCTGTCTCGCTCCCCCTCCCTCCCCCCCTCTGTCTGTCTCGCTCCCCCTCCCCCCCCCTCTGTCTGTCTCGCTCCCCCTCCCTCCCCCCCTCTGTCTGTCTCGCTCCCCCTCCCTCCCCCCCTCTGTCTGTCTCGCTCCCCCTCCCTCCCCCCTCTGTCTGGTCTCGCTCCCCCTCCCCCCCCTCTGTCTGTCTCGCTCCCCCTCCCCCCCTCTGTCTGTCTCGCTCCCCCTCCCTCCCCCCTCTGTCTGTCTCGCTCCCCCCTCCCCCCCTCTGTCTGTCTCGCTCCCCCTCCCCCTCTGTCTGTCTCGCTCCCCCTCCCTCCCCCCTCTGTCTGTCTCGCTCCCCCTCCCTCCCCCCCTCTGTCTGGTCTCGCTCCCCCTCCCTCCCCCCCTCTGTCTGTCTCGCTCCCCCTCCTCCCCCCTCTGTCTGTCTCGCTCCCCCTCCCCCCCCCTCTGTCTGTCTCGCTCCCCCCCTCCCCCCCCTCTGTCTGTCTCGCTCCCCCTCCCCCCCCTCTGTCTGTCTCGCTCCCCCTCCCTCCCCCTCTGTCTGTCTCGCTCCCCCCTCCCCCCCTCTGTCTGTCTCGCTCCCCCTCCCCCCCTCTGTCTGTCTCGCTCCCCCTCCCCCCCTCTGTCTGTCTCGCTCCCCCTCCCCCCCTCTGTCTGTCTCGCTCCCCCCCCTCCCCCCCTCTGTCTGTCTCGCTCCCCCTCCCTCCCCCCTCTGTCTGTCTCGCTCCCCCTCCCCCCCCTCTGTCTGTCTCGCTCCCCCTCCCCCCCCTCTGTCTGTCTCGCTCCCCCTCCCCCCCCTCTGTCTGTCTCGCTCCCCCCTCCCCCCCTCTGTCTGTCTCGCTCCCCCCTCCCCCCCCTCTGTCTGTCTCGCTCCCCCTCCCCCCCCTCTGTCTGTCTCGCTCCCCCCCTCCCCCCCCTCTGTCTGTCTCGCTCCCCCTCCCCCCCCTCTGTCTGTCTCGCTCCCCCTCCCCCCCTCTGTCTGTCTCGCTCCCCCCTCCCCCCCTCTGTCTGTCTCGCTCCCCCCTCCCCCCCTCTGTCTGTCTCGCTCCCCCTCCCTCCCCCCCTCTGTCTGTCTCGCTCCCCCTCCCTCCCCCCCTCTGTCTGTCTCGCTCCCCCCTCCCTCCCCCCCTCTGTCTGTCTCGCTCCCCCTCCTCCCCCCCTCTGTCTGTCTCGCTCCCCCTCCCCCCCCTCTGTCTGTCTCGCTCCCCCTCCCCCCCTCTGTCTGTCTCGCTCCCCCTCCCTCCCCCCCTCTGTCTGTCTCGCTCCCCCCTCCCCCCCTCTGTCTGTCTCGCTCCCCCTCCCCCCCCTCTGTCTGTCTCGCTCCCTCCCTCCCCCCCCTCTGTCTGTCTCGCTCCCCCTCCTCCCCCCCTCTGTCTGTCTCGCTCCCCCTCCCCCCCTCTGTCTGTCTCGCTCCCCCTCCCTCCCCCTCTGTCTGTCTCGCTCCCCCTCCCTCCCCCTCTGTCTGTCTCGCTCCCCCTCCCTCCCCCCTCTGTCTGTCTCGCTCCCCCTCCCTCCCCCCCTCTGTCTGTCTCGCTCCCCCTCCCTCCCCCCCTCTGTCTGTCTCGCTCCCCCTCCCCCCCCTCTGTCTGTCTCGCTCCCCCTCCCCCCCCCTCTGTCTGTCTCGCTCCCCCTCTCTCCCCCCTCTGTCTGTCTCGCTCCCCCTCCCTCCCCCCCTCTGTCTGTCTCGCTCCCCCTCCTCCCCCCCTCTGTCTGTCTCGCTCCCCCTCCCCCCCCTCTGTCTGTCTCGCTCCCCCTCCCCCCCCTCTGTCTGTCTCGCTCCCCCTCCCTCCCCCCCTCTGTCTGTCTCGCTCCCCCTCCCTCCCCCCCTCTGTCTGTCTCGCTCCCCCTCCCTCCCCCCTCTGTCTGTCTCGCTCCCCCTCCCTCCCCCCTCTGTCTGTCTCGCTCCCCCTCCCTCCCCCCTCTGTCTGTCTCGCTCCCCCTCCCCCCCCTCTGTCTGTCTCGCTCCCCCTCCCTCCCCCCCTCTGTCTGTCTCGCTCCCCCTCCCCCCCTCTGTCTGTCTCGCTCCCCCTCCCCCCCTCTGTCTGTCTCGCTCCCCCTCCCCCCCTCTGTCTGTCTCGCTCCCCCTCCCTCCCCCCCTCTGTCTGTCTCGCTCCCCCTCCCTCCCCCCCTCTGTCTGTCTCGCTCCCCCTCCCTCCCCCCTCTGTCTGTCTCGCTCCCCCTCCCTCCCCCCTCTGTCTGTCTCGCTCCCCCTCCCTCCCCCCTCTGTCTGTCTCGCTCCCCCTCCCTCCCCCCCTCTGTCTGTCTCGCTCCCCCTCCCTCCCCCCCTCTGTCTGTCTCGCTCCCCCTCCCCCCCTCTGTCTGTCTCGCTCCCCCTCCCCCCCTCTGTCTGTCTCGCTCCCCCCCTCCCCCCCTCTGTCTGTCTCGCTCCCCCTCCCTCCCCCCCTCTGTCTGTCTCGCTCCCCCTCCCCCCCTCTGTCTGTCTCGCTCCCCCTCCCCCCCCTCTGTCTGTCTCGCTCCCCCTCCCTCCCCCCCTCTGTCTGTCTCGCTCCCCCTCCCTCCCCCCCTCTGTCTGTCTCGCTCCCCCTCCCTCCCCCCCTCTGTCTGTCTCGTTCCCCCTCCCTCCCCCCCTCTGTCTGTCTCGCTCCCCCTCCCTCCCCCCCCTCTGTCTGTCTCGCTCCCCCTCCCTCCCCCCTCTGTCTGTCTCGCTCCCCCCTCCCCCCCTCTGTCTGTCTCGCTCCCCCTCCCTCCCCCCCTCTGTCTGTCTCGCTCCCCCTCCCTCCCCCCCTCTGTCTGTCTCGCTCCCCCTCCCTCCCCCCTCTGTCTGTCTCGCTCCCCCTCCCTCCCCCCTCTGTCTGTCTCGCTCCCCCTCCCTCCCCCCCTCTGTCTGTCTCGCTCCCCCTCCCTCCCCCCTCTGTCTGTCTCGCTCCCCCTCCCTCCCCCCTCTGTCTGTCTCGCTCCCCCTCCCTCCCCCCCTCTGTCTGTCTCGCTCCCCCTCCCTCCCCCCCTCTGTCTGTCTCGCTCCCCCTCCCCCCCTCTGTCTGTCTCGCTCCCCTCTCTCCCCCCTCTGTCTGTCTCGCTCCCCCTCCCCCCCCTCTGTCTGTCTCGCTCCCCCTCCCCCCCTCTGTCTGTCTCGCTCCCCCTCCCCCCTCTGTCTGTCTCGCTCCCCCCTCCCCCCTCTGTCTGTCTCGCTCCCCCTCCCTCCCCCTCTGTCTGTCTCGCTCCCCCTCCCTCCCCCCTCTGTCTGTCTCGCTCCCCCTCCCTCCCCCCCTCTGTCTGTCTCGCTCCCCCTCCCTCCCCCCCTCTGTCTGTCTCGCTCCCCCTCCCTCCCCCCCTCTGTCTGTCTCGCTCCCCCTCCCTCCCCCCCTCTGTCTGTCTCGCTCCCCCTCCCTCCCCCCCTCTGTCTGTCTCGCTCCCCCTCCCCCCCTCTGTCTGTCTCGCTCCCCCTCCCCCCCTCTGTCTGTCTCGCTCCCCCTCCCCCCCTCTGTCTGTCTCGCTCCCCCTCCCCCCTCTGTCTGTCTCGCTCCCCCCTCCCCCCCTCTGTCTGTCTCGCTCCCCCTCCCCCCCTCTGTCTGTCTCGCTCCCCCCTCCCTCCTCTGTCTGTCTCGCTCCCCCTCCCCCCCTCTGTCTGTCTCGCTCCCCCTCCCCCCCTCTGTCTGTCTCGCTCCCCCTCCCTCCCCCCCTCTGTCTGTCTCGCTCCCCCTCCCTCCCCCCCTCTGTCTGTCTCGCTCCCCCTCCCTCCCCCCCTCTGTCTGTCTCGCTCCCCCTCCCTCCCCCCCTCTGTCTGTCTCGCTCCCCCTCCCTCCCCCCCTCTGTCTGTCTCGCTCCCCCTCCCCCCCCTCTGTCTGTCTCGCTCCCCCCTCCCCCCCCTCTGTCTGTCTCGCTCCCCCTCCCCCCCCTCTGTCTGTCTCGCTCCCCCTCCCCCCCTCTGTCTGTCTCGCTCCCCCTCCCCCCCCTCTGTCTGTCTCGCTCCCCCTCCCCCCCCCTCTGTCTGTCTCGCTCCCCCTCCCTCCCCCCCTCTGTCTGTCTCGCTCCCCCTCCCTCCCCCCCTCTGTCTGTCTCGCTCCCCCTCCCCCCCTCTGTCTGTCTCGCTCCCCCTCCCTCCCCCCCTCTGTCTGTCTCGCTCCCCTCCCTCCCTCCCCCCTCTGTCTGTCTCGCTCCCCCTCCCCCCCTCTGTCTGTCTCGCTCCCCCTCCCTCCCCCCCTCTGTCTGTCTCGCTCCCCCTCCCTCCCCCCCTCTGTCTGTCTCGCTCCCCCTCCCTCCCCCCCTCTGTCTGTCTCGCTCCCCCTCCCTCCCCCCCTCTGTCTGTCTCGCTCCCCCTCCCTCCCCCCCTCTGTCTGTCTCGCTCCCCCTCCCTCCCCCCTCTGTCTGTCTCGCTCCCCCCCCTCCCCCCCTCTGTCTGTCTCGCTCCCCCTCCCTCCCCCCCTCTGTCTGTCTCGCTCCCCCTCCCCCCCTCTGTCTGTCTCGCTCCCCCTCCCTCCCCCCCTCTGTCTGTCTCGCTCCCCCTCCCTCCCCCCCTCTGTCTGTCTCGCTCCCCCTCCCTCCCCCCCTCTGTCTGTCTCGCTCCCCCTCCCTCCCCCCCTCTGTCTGTCTCGCTCCCCCTCCCTCCCCCCTCTGTCTGTCTCGCTCCCCCTCCCTCCCCCCTCTGTCTGTCTCGCTCCCCCCTCCCTCCCCCCCTCTGTCTGTCTCGCTCCCCCTCCCTCCCCCCTCTGTCTGTCTCGCTCCCCCTCCCTCCCCCCTCTGTCTGTCTCGCTCCCCCTCCCTCCCCCCTCTGTCTGTCTCGCTCCCCCTCCCTCCCCCCCTCTGTCTGTCTCGCTCCCCCTCCCTCCCCCCCTCTGTCTGTCTCGCTCCCCCTCCCTCCCCCCTCTGTCTGTCTCGCTCCCCCTCCCTCCCCCCTCTGTCTGTCTCGCTCCCCCTCCTCCCCCCCTCTGTCTGTCTCGCTCCCCCTCCCTCCCCCCCTCTGTCTGTCTCGCTCCCCCTCCCTCCCCCCCCTCTGTCTGTCTCGCTCCCCCTCCCTCCCCCCCTCTGTCTGTCTCGCTCCCCCTCCCTCCCCCCTCTGTCTGTCTCGCTCCCCCTCCCTCCCCCCCCTCTGTCTGTCTCGCTCCCCCTCCCTCCCCCCCTCTGTCTGTCCTCGCTCCCCCTCCCTCCCCCCCTCTGTCTGTCTCGCTCCCCCTCCCTCCCCCCTCTGTCTGTCTCGCTCCCCCTCCCTCCCCCCCTCTGTCTGTCTCGCTCCCCCTCCCCCTCTCTGTCTGTCTCGCTCCCCCTCCCTCTCCCTCTCTGTCTGTCTGTCTCCCTCTCCCCCCCTCTGTCTGTCTCGCTCCCCCTCCCTCCCCCCCTCTGTCTGTCTCGCTCCCCCTCCCCCTCTCTGTCTGTCTCGCTCCCCCTCCCTCTCCCTCTCTGTCTGTCTGTCTCCCTCTCCCCCCCTCTGTCTGTCTCGCTCCCCCTCCCTCCCCCCCTCTGTCTGTCTCGCTCCCCCTCCCTCCCCCTCTCTGTCTGTCTCGCTCCCCCTCCCTCTCCCTCTCTGTCTGTCTGTCTCCCTCTCCCTCTCCCTCTCCCTCTCCCTCTCTGTCTGTCTCCCTCTCCCTCTCCCTCTCCCTCTCCCTCTCCCTCTCTGTCTGTCTGTCTGTCTCCCTCTCCCTCTCCCTCTCTGTCTCTCCCCTCTTCATGCTCAAGCTCAGTGATTGGTCTCTTCCATAGTAATCATGGAACGGGAGGCAGCCTGGTACTATGGAAAGACCACTGACTCTGGAGTGAGACATCCTATTTTCAAATCCCACCTCTTGTTGCTTACCTTTGTGACTTTGGGCAAATAACTTCTTACCCCCCCCCCACCAGACTTCAGTTTCCTCATCTGTAAACTGTGAACATTGGCCTAATGACCTTGAAGGAAGGCAAGAGGATACGCATTTATCCTTCTATGTTCTTGTCCACACAGGATCTCACATGATCCTCCTGCTCCCCTCTCCCCCGTCAGGAGGCAGTTGCTCTTTTCATCCTTCAATGGTATTCTATATACCCCTTGTTTGTTATTGTCTCTAGATATACTAAGAATTCTCTTTCTTTTTTGTTATAGATCTTTATGTGGTAGAAAATATTTTGCTATCATGTCAGTTTTTCCTCTTTCCTGTCTAATATTCTGCCTTGATTTTTCTGGGGGTGTATTTTGTCTGTTTAGTCATTATCTTTTCATCTCTGCCTTCCTTTGTCCTCTCCCTCATTTTCCATTCTTTTTCTTGTGGTTCTTCTCTTCTCTGGATGCCTTTTCCCTACTCCCCATAGGCTCTGAAATCTTCATGCATTGTTTCTCTTTCAAGTTTTTCCAAGTCTAGAATCAGAGGCTCATACAATGTCAGAGACTGTTAGAAGCTTAGAAAGGTCATCTACTCCAACAGTTTCATTTTGGACTTGAGAAAATAGAGTTCCAATGGGCTCGGTGACTTGCCCAAAGTCACACAGGCTATAAACAGTAGAGATGGGTCCTGTGATTTTAAAACCAATATTCTTTCTTTTATATTCTGCCCTCTGAAGACCAATTTAATCCAGTATGTTAGAGATGGGCCTAAAGTTGACCAGATAAGAAGGGAAAATATATCCTGTATTTTAAAGTTATTTAGTACATCACTGTAACTGATTAGATTTATCTTTTAATTAAGTCCATTTAACAAATTTTATTTCAGTTCATGGTCAACAGATTTTTTTTTTCTTTCTACCTCTTTATCATAGTCTTCATCATGATTTATTGTTTTTGCATTCAATCCCCTTCCCTTTTTCATTTATTTGGTCATGATGTATATTCTTTTTATCTAGCTCTGATTTTTCCTTTTTAAATTATTTCATAAAGTCATTTCAATGTCTTTAAATAAGTATTTCATTAGCAGCTTAAATCAAATGTCAATACAAACATAAATATAAAATTAACTAATAGAAAAATGCTCATTAACTGACTGAATCACTTGAACATTTAGATTCCCTCTAGTGTTTTGCAGTTGTACTTAATGATGTTATAATAATCTTTAGATGGACAACTCTTTTGCCTATTTTTTGCCTTTTAGGACATATATACCAAAAAAAAGAATTGTGGGGCAGAATGATGAGATTGGTGGGGGGAGAAGAACTTTTGCTATGTTTTTAATCACTGACTTTGACAATTCCTGAGTCTTCCATATCATGTTTACCACTTTTCTTATTCACTTCAATCCCTTCTGTAGACACTTCTTACACATAGCCTTCCTTTTAGAAGTCAGAAGTAGAAAGTTCATAAAGATAAGTATAAAAGATTTCATTTAGGTTTAAAAATAAGTTTTCAAGGACAAAATGGTAGGTCAATAAAGATCTGGTGCCGGGGCAGTGGTGGGGAGGCAGTCTAATAGATCAGATGCTTGGTGAAAATCACCAGTGGGATACAGGTACCATGAATGCTCATATAACTTTGAATTGGATTGAGAAGTGCAGATTCCAGGAAGATGGACGTTCTCATCTCCAGTTCTCTCTGTTGGTGTCAGGCCACATCTAGAATGTGTTGTTTACAAATGACGCTAGTATTCTGGAGAGTGGCAACCAGAAGAGCCTAGTTAGAAAGGGGAAACCTCAGAATTATGAGGTTTGACTGAAGGATCATAGCATAAGATACCTAGAACAAAAAGAGACTTCAGGAACCATCTAATTCAATTCCCTCATTTTACAGATGAAGTAACTGAGACCCAGGGAGGTTAAATGACTTTCCCAAGGTCATACATATAGTTAGAACCAGCCTTTATCTGAACTCAGTTCTGATGATAGTTAAGTTTGATATTCTTTAAAGCTGTAGCATTACCTTATTCACATATTTGAATGGCTGTCAAAAAAAAAGAGGACTCTTGATTGGTTCTAGATGATAGAAGGGCCTGGGGTGTAAGTTCCATGGGAGAAATCAAGACTTGATGTCAGGAGGAAAAGAAAATGTTCTTTCCAATGACAGCTATCCCCAAATGAAATGAGGTACCTTAGACAGTGGTGGGTTGCCTCTCCAAGGTACACAGGGTTCTAAAAACTAAGTGAACTTTTGTCATGACCATTGTGTGGAGATTATTACTGAGGGTAGGCTTGACCAGATGGTCTCAACTTTGAAGCATCCTCCTGCTTTTCAATTCTACTAGCAATGAATGAGCACACTTGTGTGTTCTAGAATTAAATTTCTTTCAAGATTTAAAAAAAAAATGATGGCTATGACTTGTTTTAATTTGCTGATATTTTATTAGGAGCTTAAACATTTTTCCAGGTAGTTTTGGATTTTGTTGTATAAAGCATTTTTTTTTATTCTTGAACATATTTATTCACTAGGAACTGCAAGTTGCTTTTGTATATTTTAAGAGATGAAATCATAAAAATTAGAGTAAAATATTTAAAAGACAATGACAATAATGCTACATATCAAAATCTTTGAGATATGGCCAAAACATTGCATACAGATATATTTACATTATTGAATTGCCTATATTAAGAAGCGGAAAAGTGGAAATAAATAACTCATTCTAGAGGGCTTTCAAATTTGCAAAGCACTTTAAATACATTACCTCATTTGAGCCTCACAGGAATACTAGACTGGAGGTAATATAACCATTATTATCCTCAGATTGTGACACTGAGCCTCAGCGAGTCTGAAATTTATCTGTGGCCAAAATTTCTAAAACTGAAATCATTGTTTTGCTACCAAACTTAGTCATCTTCAAGATTTCCATATTTCCATCAAAGATGCACCCTCCTCTACCCAGGTTTTCAGATTCAGTGCTGTCCTGGACTCATCATTTTCTTTTTCCCATATATTCAGTTTTGTTTCTACTTTCATGCAATTTCTTGTACCAGTCCTATTCTCTCTACCCTTACAACCAGCATCCTGGTTTAGGCTCTCATTACCTTTTGCCTGGACTCTTGTAATAAATTCCTAAAGTTTTTTTTTTTGGCCTCAAATCTCTTCCCACTTTGATTCATCCTTTTAACATTGCAAAAGCAAGTTTCCTCAAGAATAAATTAGATTATGATACTCCCCCGTGCAATCAACTCCAGTGGCTTCCCTATTGCCAATATGATCAAATAAAACCTCTTCTCTTTGAATTATTAAACTTTGCTGAATCTGTTTTTCTAGGCTTGTTGTACATTATTTCCTTCCCCACATTCTTTAGTCGAGCCAATTTGGTCTTCTTGGAAGACTTGGAAATTGATTTTTTATCATTAGATTTTATTCAGGAGGTAAGTCACATGATTGATCCAATCCAGAATGGTGGAAAATTCTCTTGGCAGGCCTGTTGATGGTAGATTGGAAAGGGGAATAGGCTTAGCCATAGAGAGGTCTATGAGGATGTCATTGAAATGGACCTTATGAGAGTAAATTGAGGGCCTGGATTGAGGAGGTGCCGAAATGAATGGAGAGAAGGGGACACATATGATGTAGAAACAGCACAACCTAGAACCAGATTGGTCTGGAGAACCAAGTCTTGAGGTAAGAAAATAAGTAACCCCTCTTATAGGAACAACTCCGCTGCCACCTGCCACCACCACCACCAAAATGCTTCAAATAGATGGTGTCTCTTTTTTAAACACATACAATTGTCTGTTGGCCTCATAGTATTACTATCTGTGTGATCCTATGTGGAGCAGTGGATAGAGCACTGACCTTGGATTCAGAAGGACAGGGAGTTCGAATCTGGCTTCAGGCACTTACTAGCTGTGTGACCCTGGGCAAGTCACTTTAACCCTGATTGTCTCACATCCAGGGCCATCTCCAGGGTCCTAATTCATATCTGGAACCTGGACCTAGATGACTCTGAAGGGAAAAGTGAGACTGGTGACTTAGCAAAGCCCCCCCCTCACTCAAATCCAATTCACGTGCTTGTATCACTTCCCTGATGTCATGGTCTTCTTTGAGAATGTGGGACAAAAACCATCATGTGTGACCCTAAGCAAGTCATTTCACCTTTATGTACCTTAGTTTCCTCAACTGTAAAATGGAGATAACAAAACTGATTTCCAAAGATTGTGAACATTTACAAGTAAAACATTGATAAATAAGACGTGCTTAAGACAGTAGTGTTAGCATTATAATTGTTTGTTATCTCCCCTCCCTACCTAAATCTGTGTGGGCAAACCTACATCAGAATGTAAGCCCCTTAAGAGAAGGACCTATGCCTTAATCTTTTTTTCTCGCCCTCGATCTTTCTTTCTCCCCTGGTATACCATACCATGCTGGCTATGAGTGCCTAATTATTGTCTGCTGGAGAATTGAATGTTCAAACAGAGCCCTCCACCTCAGATTTAATTCAATCTTTCCTCTGATGAGAGCCATGAGACATCTTAGAAAGTGTTGAAGCTGCTTGGGCTGCTGGGATCATAGTGGGGGGAAAAACAAAGTATCTTTCCTAGAAAACCAAGCTCGGGAGGGGAAGGACCTGCAGAAGGATTGTTTTGTGAAAGTAGTTTGTTTTCCTATTTTGAGCTAACCTTAGAACAAAGGCCTGTGTTGTGAGTGGTCTTGATTTTTAATTCAAATTTGCTGGAGAGGGGAGAAGTTTCTTGTAATGAAGTTCAAAAGCTTGCCCTTGCTGGGCAGCCCATATTCAAGGATGTGGCCTCAGCAGGTGGTGGCTGCTCTCAGATCTGGGATGCTCACTCTTGGGGGGGGGGGGGCGGCTCCCCTTGTGTTTGATGCTTCTATATCTAACTGGAAAATGGCTCCTTGGCAAAGCCTGGGGGAAAGAGCTCTGGATGAAAAACTAGGGCATGTGGGTTCTAATCCCGCCTCCTCCTCGAACAGGTTTTGACCTGCTCTGTGTTTCACCAAGATGAGCTCTAGTAGGTGTTTAACGGGTGTTTAGTGACAGTCTGTTATGTCATACATAAGTCACTTCCCTTTTCTGCTCCTTCATTTCAACAATTAATAAAGATTCAGTTGGATTAGTTGTCCAAGGTCTGTTCTAGAAAACTCAGACAGTAGTCTCTCTTTTCTGCTCCCATTCCCCCTGCCTTTCTGCCCCCAGATCTGCCCGACTCTTCCCTGGTTTGGGGATGGCTGACTGTATGGGATAGGTCTATGTCAGTCGGCTAGAGAGGAACTCTTTGTTCCCCAGATGTAACCTTTGTCCCCTTCAGTTAGAACAAATGTTCTGCCTTCCATCCCCAGAAGGGGATGGGCTTTTGGTTGTGGTTCTTTGTTTGGGTGATTTCCCCTCTCCTGGGACGGATGGACTGGTTAAACAGTTGGAAGCACACATGCCGACAGCACATAATAACAACATGGGTCATTCCCACTTGCTTCAGTTTTTCTGTCTTGGTCAGTTAATTCATTTGTGTCCAACTCTTTGTGATTCCACTTGGGGTTTTCTTGGCAACGACACGGGAAGGGTTTGTCATTTCCTTCTCTAGCTCATTTTTACAGATGGAAAAACTGAGGCAACTAGGGTTAAGTGGCGTGCCCAGTCAGCTAGCTAGGCCGTGCTTCCAAGTCTAGCACACCTCACTGCCACTGCGTTTCCTTCAGACTTTGTCGTTCAGTGGTTCTGCACTGAAACAGACTGCCCATTGTGGGTTGGGAAAGCTCAGTTGATTGGAGATTACAGAAAGAGACTCTGTACTAGGTAGTATAGTGTCTACTGTATTTAAGAGTATTGCTTCCTCAAATGTCCCTTGGCCCTGTCCTGTAACCTTCATCTGAGAGGAGAATTTGCAAATCCAGGGACTATCAGTAAAGTGCCTCTCTTGATAACGAGTATGGGACACAAATTGGCCCTGACTTTGGGTGCTTCGTTTACATTGTACTTGGGGGGTCAGAGAAGGTAGACTGTGCTCAGAGAAGCCACTGGAGGTAGAGAAGACCAGAGAGGGTGGGAGAGGGATTGCTGGCAGGGGTCTTGTGGGGATGGATGAAGGAGCTAAGGAAAGATTACCCACATTCCTGAAAGACTAGGCAAAGAGAGCTTAGTGGAAATGGGGATACTCTGGGTAGGGAAGTGCAGCGGGACAATATGGATTCCCAGTATATAGATAGGAGTGCAATGAAATTAGACATAGGAGTGTGTGCCTGTGTGAGTGTGTGTGTGTGTATGTGTGTGTGTGTGCCCCGTTCTTCTGCATGAGTGAGCAAGTGCACAAGTCAGCGTGTGTGCGCATCTGCCTGTGAGTGACTGAGTGTGCCTGCCTGTGAGTGGGTGACTGTGGGTGCGTGTGCCTGGCGGTGAGTGAGTGCCTGAGTGGGTGAGTGCCTGTGAGTCTCTGTTGTCTCTGTGTGCTCGATCCTTAGAGAGAGAGAGAGAGAGAGAGAGCAAGCGAGCGTGAGCGAGCCAGGAGCAGAAGGCCAGATCCAGAGAGAGGGAGATGGGAAGGAAGGGGCTCTGATGGTGACCTGTGAATCTCCCCAGGTGAGGATCTGATTGGCAAGCTCCTCTAGTCCAAGGTTTCTTCAGCCTGTGATGAAATGGCCCCTCATAAGGTTCATTGTGCTACCTCATGGGTCCATGACAGTGAAACCAATTAAGATCCCTGAATCCTGAGATTAGAAATGGCCTGGTCAATATCACCCAGCTGGCCTGGCCCATGGTGGCACTCACCCTGAACTTCAGGGCTCTCATCTTAGTCATCATGTCAACCTGGATCCTTTTACTTTGTCATCAGGGTTATCACTGCCTTTACCTTTGAAGCTATAGACTATAGTATTAGTGCACGATAAGCAAGGATATTGGTGTCAAATAGGACCTGAGCTCAAATCTGACCTCAGACACTTAATTACCTAGCTGTGACCTTGGGCAAGTCACAAGCCCTTTGCCTTGCAAAAATAAATAAATAAATAAAATTTTAAAAAGAATTAAACTGTTATTTTCATTTCAGACATTACCCCTATCTCTTTGACAGGTCACAGGATCCTAAGGCTCTTAGACTTGTCCAAATTCTTCTAACACTAAAAAAGAATAATACTACTTAAAATTCATCACACTTTTCTCCAGTTAAGTTTGTCTACTTGGAACTAGTCACATCGGCATTGATGAGTGGGTGACCCTATACCCTGAGAAAAGCTGTGGCTGGAAGCAAACATTATATTGGGAAAGATTAATGAAAAAGTCAGGGAAGGTTTTTTTTTTCCTTCTTCCATTTTCTTATCTCACCCAGGCTGTAAGTACTTCAGTTACTCACTAACCCCATCACTAATCAGTCCTCAAAGCCTGGGAGCTTTGCCCTTCTCCATTCCTGACCTGGGCTGTTCACGCTCGGCTTTTGCAGTTTGGTATCCTGCCCTCTCCTGAGGGCTCACCATATTGCTCCTGGAGACTCTTAATAGATTCTAGCTCATTGCAGGTCAGACAGTCCAAATCCAGCTGACCTACCATCCGGGGATGCCAGGACTAAAAGCTCATTCTTGTTCTCCTGTCTGTCTGTGTGCCTCTCTCTGTCTCTCTCTGTCTCTCTCTGTCTCTCTCTGTCTCTCTCTGTCTCTCTCTGTCTCTCTCTCTCTATCTCTCTCTCTGTCTCTCTCTGTCTCTCTCTGTCTCTCTCTGTCTCTCTCTGTCATCGTGTCTCTATCTCTCTCTCTGTGTCTGTGTGTGTCTGTGTGTGCATGTCCGTGTGTGTGTCTCTGTGTGTCTCTGTGTGTGCGTGTCTGTGTGTGCGTGTCTGTGTGTGTGCGCGTGTCTGTGTGTGCGT